>NC_068553.1:11805347-11905362 GCF_026212275.2 Microplitis demolitor
TTATTATTATTTCTTTTTTTTTTGGTTAAATGCTCAGGGGGTTATCCCCGGTAGTCCGACTCTACCGAGGGCCTCACCTGAGCGCCAAATCATTACTGCTGCGATGCTTCATCAACAAGATGATCAGCATGCGCAGCAGGCCAAGTTTCGTTGCCTTAGGAGACGGAGGGATCCGAGAATAACAGCCTTTTGCATCCGCGATGCCAAAAACTCAACTTGCGGAGAACAAGTTGGGATTTTAGCCAATGCAGACACAAAAGTCTGTTTCATCCCTCCTAGGACGCCAACAATAAGTACGACAAGCTTGACACGGTAGCCTGGGTAGAGTTTGCCAATTTCAAACAGGAGATCCTGATATATTTCGTGTTTGTGCTCTTCTTTAACCGTGATGTTATACTCAGCAGGTGCTGAGAACTCGATAACATAAATGTCACGAGCGGTTTTATCAAAGAGCACAATATCAGGTTTATTGTGATCGATTTTCCGCGTTGTTGCGAATGGCACGTTCCAATAAATACGGCAACGGTCATTCTCAACAACTTGCGGAATATCTCCTGGCAGATAAGGCAGCACTGGTGTTTTATCGATACCGTGAGTATGTCTTAGGTGGTAGTAAAGTACTCGCAGAGCAGCATTGTGACGCTGGACATATGCATTTCTTGCCAGCACAGGACATGCTGACAACAGATGCATAAGCGTCTCAGGATGTTGCTTACACACCCTACACAAAGTGTCGGGTAGCTGCATCTGGAGCACTTTAGCACGGTATTCAAGAGTATTGATAACACCATCTTGGCAGGCAAAAATATATCCTTCGGTCTCAGACATCAGGCCAGCTGACCTGAGGAAGGAAAACGTCAGCTGCTCGGACAAGCCATGTTCACGCACGTGTTTAAAGAACACGCTGTGCATGGACTTGTCCATATGTGTGCTGAGCAGTTTTTGTTGCTCAGCATTGCTGATGACCCTCTTAAATTCCTCCTTAGGGAGTTCGATAAGAGGGTTTACTCTTCCAAGACCGAGGGATTTTGCCGCGTAGATTGCTGCCTTATATAAAAACGTTCCCTTATGCCTATTCTCATGACTATGAACAATTTGCATAAGGAAGTCGTTTTCATCTGCAGTGAAATTGACAACCTCGTATGTTATACCCAAAACCAAACGATCATGTAGACACTCCAAGCTCTGTAAACCTCTCCCTCCGATGTGCCGGGAAAGGTATAATCTGGTGATGGAGGATTTAGGGTGCATGCTCCGATTCATATTCATGACTTTGCGTGTCTTGATATCGAGATCTCTGAGTTCTTTTCGGGCCCATTTCAGAACACCGAAAGAGTAGAGGAGTACCGGGACAGCAAGCATGTTTGTTGCAGAGACTTTGTTTTTCCCGGAAAGTTCTGATGACCAGATTTTCCGGAGTCTCCGCACATACTCGCTGCAGAGAGTCGTTTTGATTTTCGAGGCGTCCTGCATAGGACTCCCGTCAATCCCTAGATATTTGTACGACTCTCCGGCGTCAAGATGGTCAATGACGCTCCCATCTACTAACTCGATATCCTCACGCACATCAGAACACTTACCCTTCACCAGATTAACGACCGCGCACTTGTCCAACCCAAAAGCCATGCCAACATCCCGGGTATACTCCCCTACAATATTCAAGGCTGTCTGAAGGTGTTCCTCATCAGAAGCATACACCTTCAGATCATCCATGTAGAGTAAGTGGGTGATCGAATACTTTCGATCATTTGATGGACCCACTGAGTATCCACGGGTGCGGCGTAGCGCAACAGATATTGGCAGCAGTGAGATACAAAACAGCAGAGGGCTCAGAGAATCTCCCTGAAAGACTCCTCGTTTGTACTGTACAGCTTCGGTTACACGTTTGTCGTTGCCACATGAAATGTGGAACCGTGTTCGCCAAAGCTGCATCGTACACCGAATGCATCCCACTGTATCGCGATTGACCCCAAGGCATTTGAGCAAAAAGAGAATAAGCTCATGAGATGTTGAGTCAAATGCCTTGCGGTAGTCAATCCAGGCCATTGACAGGTTGCGCTGATAGCAGATCGCGTCTTGAATGACACAACGATCCACTAACAGATTCTCTTTGCAACCTGACAGGCCTCTTTCTTATTATTATTATTATTATTATTATTATTATTATTATTATTATTATTATTATTATTATTATTATTATTATTATTATTATTATTATTATTATTATTATTATTATTATTATTATTATTATTATTATTATTATTATTATTATTATTATTATTATTATTATTATTATTATTATTATTATTATTATTATTATTATTATTATTATTATTATTATTATTATTATTATTATTATTATTATTATTATTATTATTATTATTATTATTATTATTATTATTATTATTATTATTATTATTATTATTATTATTATTATTATTATTATTATTATTATTATTATTATTATTATTATTTTTTTTTTTTTTTTTTGGTTAAATGCTCAGGGGGTTATCCCCGGTAGTCCGACTCTACCGAGGGCCTCACCTGAGCGCCAAATCATTACTGCTGCGATGCTTCATCAACAAGATGATCAGCATGCGCAGCAGGCCAAGTTTCGTTGCCTTAGGAGACGGAGGGATCCGAGAATAACAGCCTTTTGCATCCGCGATGCCAAAAACTCAACTTGCGGAGAACAAGTTGGGATTTTAGCCAATGCAGACACAAAAGTCTGTTTCATCCCTCCTAGGACGCCAACAATAAGTACGACAAGCTTGACACGGTAGCCTGGGTAGAGTTTGCCAATTTCAAACAGGAGATCCTGATATATTTCGTGTTTGTGCTCTTCTTTAACCGTGATGTTATACTCAGCAGGTGCTGAGAACTCGATAACATAAATGTCACGAGCGGTTTTATCAAAGAGCACAATATCAGGTTTATTGTGATCGATTTTCCGCGTTGTTGCGAATGGCACGTTCCAATAAATACGGCAACGGTCATTCTCAACAACTTGCGGAATATCTCCTGGCAGATAAGGCAGCACTGGTGTTTTATCGATACCGTGAGTATGTCTTAGGTGGTAGTAAAGTACTCGCAGAGCAGCATTGTGACGCTGGACATATGCATTTCTTGCCAGCACAGGACATGCTGACAACAGATGCATAAGCGTCTCAGGATGTTGCTTACACACCCTACACAAAGTGTCGGGTAGCTGCATCTGGAGCACTTTAGCACGGTATTCAAGAGTATTGATAACACCATCTTGGCAGGCAAAAATATATCCTTCGGTCTCAGACATCAGGCCAGCTGACCTGAGGAAGGAAAACGTCAGCTGCTCGGACAAGCCATGTTCACGCACGTGTTTAAAGAACACGCTGTGCATGGACTTGTCCATATGTGTGCTGAGCAGTTTTTGTTGCTCAGCATTGCTGATGACCCTCTTAAATTCCTCCTTAGGGAGTTCGATAAGAGGGTTTACTCTTCCAAGACCGAGGGATTTTGCCGCGTAGATTGCTGCCTTATATAAAAACGTTCCCTTATGCCTATTCTCATGACTATGAACAATTTGCATAAGGAAGTCGTTTTCATCTGCAGTGAAATTGACAACCTCGTATGTTATACCCAAAACCAAACGATCATGTAGACACTCCAAGCTCTGTAAACCTCTCCCTCCGATGTGCCGGGAAAGGTATAATCTGGTGATGGAGGATTTAGGGTGCATGCTCCGATTCATATTCATGACTTTGCGTGTCTTGATATCGAGATCTCTGAGTTCTTTTCGGGCCCATTTCAGAACACCGAAAGAGTAGAGGAGTACCGGGACAGCAAGCATGTTTGTTGCAGAGACTTTGTTTTTCCCGGAAAGTTCTGATGACCAGATTTTCCGGAGTCTCCGCACATACTCGCTGCAGAGAGTCGTTTTGATTTTCGAGGCGTCCTGCATAGGACTCCCGTCAATCCCTAGATATTTGTACGACTCTCCGGCGTCAAGATGGTCAATGACGCTCCCATCTACTAACTCGATATCCTCACGCACATCAGAACACTTACCCTTCACCAGATTAACGACCGCGCACTTGTCCAACCCAAAAGCCATGCCAACATCCCGGGTATACTCCCCTACAATATTCAAGGCTGTCTGAAGGTGTTCCTCATCAGAAGCATACACCTTCAGATCATCCATGTAGAGTAAGTGGGTGATCGAATACTTTCGATCATTTGATGGACCCACTGAGTATCCACGGGTGCGGCGTAGCGCAACAGATATTGGCAGCAGTGAGATACAAAACAGCAGAGGGCTCAGAGAATCTCCCTGAAAGACTCCTCGTTTGTACTGTACAGCTTCGGTTACACGTTTGTCGTTGCCACATGAAATGTGGAACCGTGTTCGCCAAAGCTGCATCGTACACCGAATGCATCCCACTGTATCGCGATTGACCCCAAGGCATTTGAGCAAAAAGAGAATAAGCTCATGAGATGTTGAGTCAAATGCCTTGCGGTAGTCAATCCAGGCCATTGACAGGTTGCGCTGATAGCAGATCGCGTCTTGAATGACACAACGATCCACTAACAGATTCTCTTTGCAACCTGACAGGCCTCTTTCTTATTATTATTATTATTATTATTATTATTATTATTATTATTATTATTGTTATTATTATTATTATTATTATTATTATTATTATTATTATTATTGTTATTATTATTATTATTATTATTATTATTATTATTATTATTATTATTATTATTATTATTATTATTATTATTATTATTATTATTATTATTATTATTATTATTATTATTATTATTATTATTATTATTATTATTATTATTATTATTATTATTATTATTATTATTATTATTATTATTATTATTATTATTATTATTATTATTATTATTATTATTATTATTATTATTATTATTATTATTATTATTATTATTATTATTATTATTATTATTATTATTATTATTATTATTATTATTATTATTATTATTATTATTATTATTATTATTATTATTATTATTATTATTATTATTATTATTATTATTATTATTATTATTATTATTATTATTATTATTATTATTATTATTATTATTATTATTATTATTATTATTATTATTATTATTATTATTATTATTATTATTATTATTATTATTATTATTATTATTATTATTATTATTATTATTATTATTATTATTATTATTATTATTATTATTATTATTATTATTATTATTATTATTATTATTATTATTATTATTATTATTATTATTATTATTATTATTATTATTATTATTATTATTATTATTATTATTATTATTATTATTATTATTATTATTATTATTATTATTATTATTATTATTATTATTATTATTATTATTATTATTATTATTATTATTATTATTATTATTATTATTATTATTATTATTATTATTATTATTATTATTATTATTATTATTATTATTATTATTATTATTATTATTATTATTATTATTATTATTATTATTATTATTATTATTATTATTATTATTATTATTATTATTATTATTATTATTATTATTATTATTATTATTATTATTATTATTATTATTATTATTATTATTATTATTATTATTATTATTATTATTATTATTATTATTATTATTATTATTATTATTATTATTATTATTATTATTATTATTATTATTATTATTATTATTATTATTATTATTATTATTATTATTATTATTATTATTATTATTATTATTATTATTATTATTATTATTATTATTATTATTATTATTATTATTATTATTATTATTATTATTATTATTATTATTATTATTATTATTATTATTATTATTATTATTATTATTATTATTATTATTATTATTATTATTATTATTATTATTATTATTATTATTATTATTATTATTATTATTATTATTATTATTATTATTATTATTATTATTATTATTATTATTATTATTATTATTATTATTATTATTATTATTATTATTATTATTATTATTATTATTATTATTATTATTATTATTATTATTATTATTATTATTATTATTATTATTATTATTATTATTATTATTATTATTATTATTATTATTATTATTATTATTATTATTATTATTATTATTATTATTATTATTATTATTATTATTATTATTATTATTATTATTATTATTATTATTATTATTATTATTATTATTATTATTATTATTATTATTATTATTATTATTATTATTATTATTATTATTATTATTATTATTATTATTATTATTATTATTATTATTATTATTATTATTATTATTATTATTATTATTATTATTATTATTATTATTATTATTATTATTATTATTATTATTATTATTATTATTATTATTATTATTATTATTATTATTATTATTATTATTATTATTATTATTATTATTATTATTATTATTATTATTATTATTATTATTATTATTATTATTATTATTATTATTATTATTATTATTATTATTATTATTATTATTATTATTATTATTATTATTATTATTATTATTATTATTATTATTATTATTATTATTATTATTATTATTATTATTATTATTATTATTATTATTATTATTATTATTATTATTATTATTATTATTATTATTATTATTATTATTATTATTATTATTATTATTATTATTATTATTATTATTATTATTATTATTATTATTATTATTATTATTATTATTATTATTATTATTATTATTATTATTATTATTATTATTATTATTATTATTATTATTATTATTATTATTATTATTATTATTATTATTATTATTATTATTATTATTATTATTATTATTATTATTATTATTATTATTATTATTATTATTATTATTATTATTATTATTATTATTATTATTATTATTATTATTATTATTATTATTATTATTATTATTATTATTATTATTATTATTATTATTATTATTATTATTATTATTATTATTATTATTATTATTGTTATTATTATTATTATTAAGGGTCCGGATTCGTTTTCTGTCGATGCGTCTTCTCAATTATCAGCAATACTTCCGAAGAATCCTTCCACTCTGGAGAATATGAATTTCAGGCTGTTGAACCGCTTTTCGTCCTTCTCCTTCTGTTAATAGCACGTAATAAGCTCGCGTAACTCCGCCAGCTGGTTATTATGTTTACTTCTCAATTCATTGTCCTGCGCGTCGTCGATGATGTCCGAAAAATGATCGAGAATCGTTTGTCTTGGCGGTCGGGACCTAATAATTTTTTTTTTTTAATATTCACACTCCGCTTACATACACTCTTCCGACACGATATAGTAGTAACTGGTAATTTATAATTAATTTTACTTATACACTACAATAATAATACATTTATAATAGAATTGATAGCACCACAATTAACAGCAGTAAAGGAAACGCAAGAGAGATATAGTTCATTAATAACAAAATGGATCCTGTTATGCTGCCAATTTAAGTCTGACTGACTTAAGTCGCGCATCTATAAAACAAGAGCAGAAGGCATTTGTTTTCTAGTTATTCAAATGTTTCAACGATCAGTTTGACATTCGTTACAATATGAAATATCCAAGAACAAAATTAAAAACTGTGCTTTTTAATTTTTTTCTAACAATATGATTAAAATTAGAAAACAAGTGAGACAGCACGACATGATGATCGATAGAAAATATAAGGAGGAAGCGTTGGTATGGTTTCAGAAACAGATGAGTACATTATACTTTGATTTATCCGGAAAAAGCATAAAATATTATTTTTTCGACTTATCAATGCAAATAGCTTTTGTACTAATTAACCGATTTTGACGTCTGAGGTGGTAATTGGCGCCTTTCATTGAATTCTAGAGCTGGTTAAGCTTTGAAATTGATCGGTTCGACCGTTTAGACGATATTTGTAAAAACCCGTTTTTCACCATTTATTTCTCTAGCGACATCTCTCGAATACATTAACTGATTTAGATGTTTGAGACGCTGATCGACGCGTTTCATCAAGTTTTGGAGATGATTAGATTTTAAAGTCGATCATTTACGTCGTTCCTAAAATATAAAAAAAAAATTTTTTTTTCTTTATAATTCGCAAACATTTCCGAGTATATTCGATTGAATGATCTAAAATTTTTAAAAAAGTTGATGGCCAACAAGCGCTTTCGATTTCTACCTTAACCATCCAAATCGATTCATGAGTCACAAAGTTATAGAGCGTTCACACCCTCACCCACCCACCCACCCACACACACACACACACACACACACACACACACACACACACACACACACACACACACACACACTTAGACATCATTCCGAAAATACTCAGAATAGCTTCTTAGGACATTGAAACGTCAACATCTGATGAAAACTCGATTTTCGAAAATCGGGGTGATAACAATAATATCCCGAATTTTAAAAAAATTATCGATTTTCTTAGCGGAAAGTTAAAACTCAAAGTGTGCTTAAAAGGTGATATGTTTTTCTAGGTTGTCAGGAAGAGTTTTTTCCTACCTTTTTGAACATTCTGTTAAGAAAATTAAAAATTCTCAAAAAAAGTAAGTATGCGAATATTTTGTAACTTTTTGACGGATGAACCGATTTTGATTTCCAAGGTGGCATTCGATGCAGCTCATTAATTGCTACTAATATTGAAAAATTGAATTTGATTGATAGAGTGCGTTTAAACATATTCCAAAAATATAATTTTTTCAGATAGATGTTTTTTTAGATAACTTGTAAAGTGTTTGATAGCTTAATTCAAAAATCTAATCAGCTCTGAAGCTTTATAAGACACGACGAATGCCACTTTAACTATGAAAATCAGATCATTTGTTCAAGAAAAACCAGTGTCGAAAGGATTAGAAAACAAATTTGTTTGTTAAATTTCTCAAAAACAACTTGATTAATCAATTCCAAACTCTAATCAGCTCTAAAACTCAATCAAACGCGTCGATTACCACCTCAACCGCCTCAATCAATTTACTCCTTTGAGAAATATCGTTATGGAAAATAACGGTAACAAATTTTTTTTTCTAGTATATCTTTGAAAAAATTGGATCAACTGATTTCAAAATTTAATCTGCTTTAGAACTTTATAAAACGTGTCAATCACCGTTTCAACCATCTAAATCACTTAAATTGTTCGAAAAATATCGTCGAAGAAAGAAATGGTAAAAAAGAAGGTTTTTCGCTTGAAAACTCAATAAAATGTGCTGATTTTTACATTGAACATCAAGATCTGTCACTTAGTTTAAAATATGTCGATAACGAAGAGTTAAAAAAAAAACAATTTATGTCATTTTCCTCGGATAAATCATAGCTTAATGTACTATAATGTGTTTGAATTTGAAAAGCTCGTTAGAGAACAATGACATGTAAGAGTGTTTTCGAGGTCGACGAGCATTCGTTGCAATGTTTTCATCTCCTTGAGCGGAATGTTACGGGGCTAGCACGCAGGGCCAGCTGTTGTCAAATTTTTTTGATTCCGATGATCTAGTAACGAGTTATGGAGTTCACCGCAAGACAATGTTTTTTCGAGGCACCTCCAGAGATTCGCTGTCATTGACTTCTTTCTTGATATTTTTAAGTGAAAATTTTTCCTAGGAGACTTTAGATATCATACTATAATTTTTACATGAAATGAATAACCGCACAATATTCATATCTCCGAAAAAAAAAAAAAAATTATGAAAATATGTCCTTTTCGCCTTTCATCCTCCACCTTTTATGCTCCTCCCCTCCCTTAAGAATTTAGAATTTTCTTAATATCCTTTTCGTTTCGTATATAGCACATTAAAAATTAACTGATATCACAATTGATGAATAGAATTTTAATATACGCATTGACTATTCTTTTAAATAAATTATCAAAAAAATGAATCTAATAAAACATTCAAATTAATAGGTGATAAATTGGACTATACGATGTCGGAGAGATATCCTAACTCATTATCATCATTGCCATCATCGCAGAATCTGCACCAACTAGTCAAGCCTACCGGACCATTAATGAGATGCCACAGCCATTTAATGCGGGTGAAGAGGAAAAGAAAATATTATATAGAACTTTGCAGCCAAAAACTTCAGCTTCTATTTCAAATTTCCGCTCACTAAAGTTCGATTCTGACCCCAGCTGAGCTATTTTCAATTTATCTTATTGGTTTTTCTTATTAATGCGTGACATATATAAATATTATTATTATCATAATAAAAAATTACAGACATTCTTGAGACCTAATATTTTGCTGGTACTCATGCTATTGTTATTAAAGGCCTATGTAATCAGTAACTCCCGCTAGATTTTTTCTACACTACTTCTAGAATTTTATGATTTAAAATGATGAAAAATCTTTATTTGTTATTCTAAGAATTGAACATATCATTTCCATATCAAATAATATCGATTCATCTACAAATAATTTACGAAAATAGTTAAATATCGCAATACAATTATCATAATTATAAATCAAAGATGCAAAACATTCTATTTTAGTAAAAAGCGAACATACTTTAAAGACAGTATTCAGCATTTTAAAGTAAAAGAAATTATTTTTTCGTTCAAAGATCCGTGTCTCGGTTTGGGCCATGGTGAGTTCAGTGATAAACTGTATACTAATGGATAGGTGTTTAAGACTATATTCTCGAGAAGATATATTGCCAATTGCGGTGGACTTACCGTTACACCGACTGTTAAACACATATGCTTATTGTTGTTAATGCTCCCTTTCAGAGCTATACGATCGTAAAAATGTTTTCTTGACATTTGCTAATAGTAGTTGGGTGGGTTGTTTAAGACGTTTCGCGCGTCCTACATACCCGATTACCGTTGCTATGTGGGACAGCAGCTTACGGTTCGAGCACCTTTTTTACAAGTACAATAATGCGCGTTAGTAGAATCTCTCACTTCTCTCTTGCACGTCTCAATTTTCATTTGCCAGGACGTACACGTGATATTTTGTGTTGTTGACGAGTCTAGATTTAATCTTCGCCTTTGAACATAATGCTTCTTGTATATCGAATCCATAAAAACTAAAATCAACATCTTACGTCTCTGTAGGGGAGAGTTTGGTCGATTGAACCAGGGGGCAATTGAACCAGTAAGCTTAAAAATGGAAAAAATATAAATTTGAGTCGTCCTCTTGGAATTATATTTTAATACACTAAACCTTAGTCTGATCAAAATTTCGAACCAATATGATGATTTAATTTTAAAAAATTCAAATTTTTGTGTTTTAAGGTATCTGAACTTTAATTTCAGCTCTTGGCTAATTGTTTAATAATTTTTTAATTTTTAAATGATATCTTAAAATTTGTTTTGTAATACCTTCTTACATGTATTAGTCAGAAATTTCTAGCTTTACTTGTAGTAAACTAGTTCTTGAATATTTTTTTTTAAACTAATTATTTCAATAAAATTATATGGGGTCAATTGAACCAGTACTTCCGGGGACGGTTGAACCACACGAATCACACCGTGAGTAATCTGACATGCGCGCGCATTTTGACAAATTATGAAAACAAGCTAAACTAACCAAGAATAAATTTATTATTATACTGACAGAAGTTTTAAAAGTGATTGTTATAACATATAATATTGTAAAAAATAATAAATATGATTAGAAGTGTTGTAATTTTAGTTTTAAGCTGTAATGAATAGTAAATTATTCATTAAAGTCATTCATTTGTGGTTCTAATACTCTTGGTTCAATTGCCCCCGCAAAGCGGACGATTGAACCATTTGATGCAGTTGTACAATTTCGTATTTATTGAAAATTTTCATCATTCGTTAAGTTATGTGCTTACGAGAAATGATAGTCTATATAATAAATTATAATTTTGTAAAAAAAAAAAAAAATTATCATTTTGCTTTTATTCATATAAAAAAAAATGTCAAAGTATTTTTGGGTCAATTGACCCCACTTTCCCCTATATGTTTCAATTTTAGACTGACCATCAAATGCACTGTGTTCACCACATTATGATTTTGCTTGATAAACTTGATAGTTTCCAAGAGTAACAAAATGAACATTTCTCTCTGTCAGAACTCGGAAATCAATCAGTTCGTCTTCGGTGGTGAACCTTAATCGTTTCAGTTTCAGGGTATGATTTTTTTCTCGATGACTTCGTTTAGACGGTTTTTCTCAGTAAATTAAGTCAACATTCCTCGAGACATTTTATATATATCACTTGTAACACCAGTATTTAACAGTGCGTGAAATTCATTATGTATCGCTACTGGATGACTAAAGTCTTGTGTTAGATGCGATGTGATTTTTGTTCGTGACATGTTGTTAAAATATTGAAAACACGTCTTTACGTGACTATGAATGAATTCCACAATGTATCTTACCTTTGTCACAAAACGTGAACTGTTTGCACTCAGGTCAATCTGCTGGTTTTTCCTACTTTGTATCAGTTCTAGCATGTTAACAATAAACTCTTTACCTTCTAGATACAAGACCGCATCGTAAAATTCTCTGTCAACCACGAACACGTCTCCTTGTTCAAACACAGCTTTCACTCCAACCAAATTTTTTCAAAATATCTTTTATAATACTTGCATCATTTTAGGTTGCTGAAATAAGATCAATAGCATTCAATATAAAACCATTCGAAGGAACACAAAACATTGGTTTTACTAAGAACAAAACTTGTGAATACTATATCGTTTACGTTGCAAAGTACTATTTCGACTATTATTAATGTAAATATTTTGCCACTAATTATGACGTACATAGTCATTTGAACTTGCTGATAATGTTATACTGGTTGAAGTTTTATTTTCAAAATATGATAAAGCTCTTTTGCTTCGTGAAGAACCAGTTAATAGATAATTTCTTAAAAGGTTTTGTGTCTTATCAGAAATATTCCACAGGAAAGATATCGTAAAATTTCATGATAGATAGTAACATCTTAGGGGTAATCCTGTACCAAAGGCTTGCCCAAACCCTTTGGTACATTCACCACACGAATATCTTTCCAGAATGAACTACAAAGGCATTGGTCCGCACAATCTCTCCTTGCCATGACGATGTCACGCACGTTCCATGATAGTCGCTCAAAGTTAATATTTTAATTGTTACTACTGTCACCACAAGGAGGTAACCTGGACGCAAGAAGATTTACAAAGTCCTGAAAACTGGTAGTGATAATTACAATACAGACTTTCTTGATTAAAAAGACATTTAAAACTCCAGTACAATAGATTTTAATATTTTGCTACGCTAGATATGTCCCAGAATATGGACACAAAAACAACATATCTTGATTACATGAGTAGTCTACTTTCTGAAAGCACATGTTATCTTGAGACTCATCATGGCCGAGAATTGATTGTACTTGGGACACCATTCTTTAAATCAATAATTATTGAGTGTTAAATATCATTAAACAACTTAAGAAATCACCTCAGAAAACATTGATAATAAATTTATTGTTGAACTATCTGACTATTATTGTAAATAAATAAATAAATGAATAAGCAAAGAAATAAATTAAGAAATATATTCAAATTAAAATTTAGAATTGTTTAATCGAAGCACGACCTCAGCCATGCATATAAATAATAGTTTGGAAAGATAAAACTGATACCTACGTTTTTTTTAACTTCCCACTAAGAAAGTTGAAAATTTTCAAAAAAAAAAAAAAAAAAAAAAAAAAAAAAAAGGAAATAATTGGCTTTGGTCCGATTTTCTAACTTCGAAGTTAGATCTTGACGTTTTGAGGTTTTAATAAGCTATTCTGACGAATTTTAAGATGATGTCCAAATATAGGTATGTGTGTATGTACGTACGTACGTACAAAAAAAAAAGAAATCTTAAACCAAGAAATAAAATGTCTTCGAAATTTTTTTCTCAAACCAAGAGAAATTTCTTACTTTATTAAAGTAAAAAATTATTTGGATCCAGAAATTATTTCTTTAACGAAAAACATCACTTTCCTAGTCTGAAACAGGAATTCCTTGGACCAAGAAAAAACTTTCTTGGTCTAAAAAGTTTTGTTTTTGGTTTGAAAACATGTTGTTTTCAATTCAAAAAATTTTATTCTTGACTGACGATTGTCAGGTTTTTGAATCTAGGAAAAATGTCTTGAACTAAACCAAAAAGCTTTTTGAACTAAGAAAAATAATTTTTTTAACCAAAAACAAGCTTTCTTGGGACAAGAAAATTTGTTCGTAACTCGAGAAATTTTTGTCTAAAGACTGTTTCCTTATTGAGACCAGAAACAATGTCTTGAGCTAAAACAAGAAAGTTTTTTGTACTAAAAAAAATAATTTTTTAAACCAACGTTATATCCGGCTTGCCGCATATTTTAAAGGGGCCCTTCTTGCCGTGCTCGCCGTAAAGTGCAGCGTTCACAATCATAAGGACAGCAACTTCGGCTAACACCACATTGCACGTCGTCAACGTTTCCTCCAATCAGGGAATTACACTTGACTGTATTCCGAATTCGTCCAATTATGTATTCTAAATTATTCCAACTATAACCGCGAACCAAGGTAATGAAAAAAACGAACACCAAGGTGCGGCAGCCTATGACGCTTGAGAAGTTAATTTATCTCCCTTGCTGACTAGCGTGAGTTCTAAACCGTTTTACGTTTAGGCAACCCTCTTTTTCTATTTTCTATTTCTCTCCGAACGATTAGTTTATTTTCATTTATAAAATCTAAACAGTCAAGTACACTATATAATCCCACGGGAAGATTGTTTCGATATTGCACTTGAGGAGGTGTGGCAAGTTGCTTGTTACCGTTGTGTTCCTATTCAAAATTGTCTTTTTAAATTATATTGTCTTTTCTAAAAATCACCACATGTGAAGTATCGCTCCCGTTAAACACGAGGAGGCGTGGGTAATTTTATAACAATTGTTGGGTGTATAAACAGAACTCAAATTAACTAAAGTCTCAACAAAAATTCATAGTGTAAAATCCATAAGTCAAGTTGATAGTTAAGTGTAAATCCCAGATATTTGAATTAAGGGCGATAACCACTGTGAGGATCGAAAAAATAGGTGATTTTTGGGAATTTTTCTGACTGGGATAATAAAGGAATTTGGGAATCGGGTTTCTTTTGTTTTATTAGGTATAGAGTGAAGATAATTCTCCTAAATTTTTATTAAAAAATATTATGTCATTACAAAGTTATAAACATTTTTGTGGAGCACCAAAAAAATTTTCCCCACCACGGTGTTATCTCTAACTCAAAAACAGATTATCTGAAATAAAAAAAAAACAAACCACGTTGTAATCTCTATGTATGTGGTTATCGTTCTTCGTAGGAGATTTTGAAAATTTTGATTTGAAAAAAAATGGTGACATATTAAAAATTTTTTCGTTTTTTTTCTCATTTTCTGGAATTCAAACAGCCATAAAAAATCTTAAAAATCAAAATTTTATAAATCCCTTACGTGCAACATTAGCTACTGAATAGAGGAATACGAGAAAAAAAAGTTGCGAATCGGTTTATATTTATGCAAATTACAGATGCCACTAGTTCAATGAAAGTAGTTTCGAGAAAAACGCGTTCAAAGTTTTTAGTTAATGCAATGGTCAGTTGATAAGCTGTCACAAAAATGACTATAACTCAAAAAATATTCAGAATTTTCATATAATACTCTAGATACATATTTTTGAATATATAAACTTTGATTTAAAAAAAATTTTTTTTTTTTAAATTTCACAGTGAATATCCCCCTTAAAGAATAATTTTTTTAAAAATTTAAAGAATTTTTTAGAATTTAAATTAAAGAACAATTTAACGTCTTGTGAACTAAGTATGTCGAGCCTATAAGGAAATACTCCAATAAACATCTATCATTGGAAAAACCTGCATATTAGATTATTTCTAATGTTAAGATCCGCATCCCTTCTTCCTGGACCAAATTATTTTTCTATCGCAGACTAATCAGAAGCCGTTCACGGATGTTTCAGTCCGACTCATCATAAAGACCAACTCGCAAGTAAGCAGTGAACAACGAAACGTAGGTAAAATTACCAAATTCATTAACGTATTGCATCCAAATTCTGCATCGAAACTACAGAGTGGCCCCTGTGAGGTTCATTGTTCGAGTTTTCCCAATAACAATGAAACCAAGAGCTAACCCTCTAGGAAAATAACCCTGTTTGTCCGGTATCTCCCACTCGAGGCCCAAGTGACCATTACCAATAATTGATTACTTATTAATTAATTAAATCTGGACATAACACCAAGAACAAACTTTCTTGGGCTGAGAATTTTGTTTTTGTCGTAAACAAAAAAAAATTTTAGCCACGAAATAAATTGATTCAATTGAGCAAATAAATTTATCGAGCTAAAAAAAGTTTAATTTTTTTTTTCATTTTTTTATTGAAACAATTCATTTTTTGTTTAAATATTACGAACAATGTTATGAAGCGAATAAATACTTCATCAGAAGCATTTATAAAGAATAAGAAAGTTTCGCAATGAGTTAAATATTAAAAACAACTTGAGAAAACAATTATCGCTTAACGAAGGACTTGAACCCAGACCGATTCGGCGTCGCGCGAGAGCTTTACCAACTAAGTTATCCCAGCTTTTCCTAGGCTAAGTTTACTTCGTTGACATATATTGAGCCACACTGGTCTTATGGTCAGTTATATTTTTGAATCCTAAACACAGAATTTAGGTTAAAAATATTATTGTCAATAATTTGGAAAAATGTTAGTTTTGAAATTTTAGCAAAATACTGAACGGATTATAATAAATCGTTCGTAAATAAATTAAAATATAAAAAGAAAAGGGTTTTTATTGAAATGAAATTCAATTGCAATAAAATTGATAAATTATTCAGTATTCTTTAGTTACATTAATTCATTTATTTAGTATAATAGTATAATTCAATTACTCAATTTTGAATTTATATAAAACAAGAATGTGGACTCAGAGTCTATTTACTTCGCTGGTGTAAGAGAGAGAGAGAAAGAGACAGTTAGAAGTATTCATTCCTTCAGGTGCGAAGGAGGGAGCACCTATGAGTGGATCCAAGACAGAAATTTCTTGGCTTGAGGCTCTAGTAATCTTGATTTCAGATTTTTAGTGTGATTGGTCAGAAAAAGTACACTACTCAAACCAAAAGTTGTAATTTTTTAAACCAACTCCGTTAATTTTCAGTTCAAGTTTGTACCGTTTATTTTTTTAATCATCATAGTCTACAATTAAGTATATAACTTGCTTCAACCAAATATTTTTATTTCTTGCCTCAAGTTAGTAACATACTTATGTTAAGAAAGATGTTTATTATTCTTAAAAAATGCCATCTGGCAGCCATAATGGAAGGTGGATTTTTCGAAAATTTTTAGCCCCTCCCTGACTTTTCAGTAGCTCGCGCTTAGTTTAAAACGAATACAGCCCTTGTACTTTTTGATTAAGGTTGAAACCAATTTCTGGAGGTCAGTTTTTGAATCTGAGATTTTTGATCTGCGATTAAAAAATTGTTAGTATTCTTATAAATTTATATATAAATGTACGAGCAATACTTATTTGATCGCGTTTCACCAACATCTCGGACTGACAAACTAGTTTCAAGTAAACGGGGTTAGAAACGAAAATATACATATGTAACAATATGTGTATTGATGAAAACTTACATAATTCATCAAAAATTCAAGATTTATAAATTTATTAAAACTATTAAAAACGGCGCTATCCAATATTTAGATATTTAGAAATGAAAAATGAAATACTAAGTTCAACGATTTTTTATAGAATTGGTGATTCTATTCATGATAGATTAATAACTATTAAGAAAACTCTAATTTATCGACCCTTTTAATTGTGGTGTCATCTCTGATACATATTGAGAGATTGAGTAATAGCTGTCTCTCTTCTACATCATATACATGAATATGTCTTGATAATTTAATCCTTATTTTGTTTTTAGTCTCCTATGTTTCATTCTTTCCTACTAAGTTAGTTTTGTTCTTCAAATCTTTCATGTTTCATTTATATTTGTATTCTTTAATTATAAAATATTAGAAGATAGTAAAGATTAAAATAAATATTAGAAGTTCATTATAATAGTAGTTTATCTATTGAGTGCGCTTTTGTATAAGACACGAGGTGTGAAGATTGATGCCCAAGCCGAAGTCGAGGGTACCAACACACGAGCGTCTTAGACTCGATTGTGCTAGATAAATACATTAGTTTTTGTGACAGATATTTGAGATGTACTATAGTTAGTGCCTATAAATGGCAGGTTATAAATCCGCGTCTATTTATTTTGTAAGATTGTCTTGAATATTTTTGAAAAAGAGAGAGAAGTCGGTAAGTGTGCAAATTAAAATGATAATAAATTTTGTCACAAGATGGCTCGTTGAGCTACTTCGATATTTTTTGGACGTTTGCTATCGCACATGTAACCAAAAAATATTTTTTGATCCATTGATGACGTCACTATTAGAACGACTAGATATCTTTTTTATCAGCTGTATCTTATCTAATATTTTAAGCTGCCGGTTATAGGCGCTAAATGTCGTACATTTCAAGTGTCTGTCACAAAATATATAATTTATTAATGTAACGGAACCTAAGTCCACCTCCGCCGACCGGAATCCGAGGCCTCGCCCTTTTGGGCATACTCGCGCTGCGCAAATTCCCTATTCTCAACCATGATATTATAAAAGTGAAACATTGACCAAGCTCAATATTGGCGGATGTTATAACCCTTAGGATCAGAGATCCTTTGCGTGTGGGTGCTGAACGACAGCCGCTACGAGTCCGACCTCAATAAGGCCCATGCACTCCTCCCGTCTCAGTAAATAAAGAGACTCTAGTCAAAATGGGGCTTGGAATGGGCCTCCTATAGCACCAATTTCATGTATTGGTCGACATACCACTTGGTCGAGAGTGGACGTGGTTTCTTCCCCTGCCTTCCTGAGAAAACACCCAGTTTGATTTACATTCATTCATCCATACTTCAACACATTCATACACACACACCAAACTTCGGACTGACACCCGGGATGCACAGAGTCTTCACAAATCGCGAGTTCTGCACACCCATGCCCAGATGCTCTGACAACAACTGGGTGGATGCCAGTTGAACCGCAATCTAGAAGCATTCTTCTCCTTCCTCTCGATGTTGGAACTGGCTGCTGAGCTTGTGGTGGAGACAATCTTTGCTGAAACCATTAAAAATTTTAAAGGAGTTTAGGGATGCAGCAAGAAACTGCTCGATTTGTGGCCACTCCGCGACCCACCCTTCTATGCTCTGGTGCACTTCACGCTGGGAATCGAACTTGGTGAATTTTAGCAGTAAGTGCTGAACGGTATCCTATCCTTTGTTGGATTGGGGGCATTTGCGATTTTTTGCGAGTCCGTACTTAACGAGCCCATCCTCAAAACAGCCATGACCGGTTAAAATCTGGGTAAGCCAGAAATTAGGGCTGATGTGTTTGCTCGCTAGACGTTCAGCAACGTCGGGGAAGAAGTTGAATGTCTCTCGTCCTGTGTCCGCTGTGGACCACTGTTCTTTCCATGTGCGAATGGTTTCTTTCCTGAGGGAGACAAGGCCTTCTTCGTCATCTGGCTGCACGGTCACATTTCCAAGGGTTGCCTGTTTGCCAGTGTGGAGATTATAGCGGGTGCAACGTTCATCAATCACAAGCTGAATGGGCACTGTCCCCGCAACTACAGAAAGTCCTTCATACGTCATCGTATTCAGAGCTCGACGTTGCAGGGCCCTAAGAGCCTTCAAATCCTCTACCCCACCTAAGTCACTCCAGCCTGCTGCCGCATAAGTGACAATAGGCAGGATGTAGCCTCTGTAGATAGTGGACATTGCCGGAAAGCGCAGTCCCCATTCAGTCCTTGCGAGACGGCGTGAACGACCAAAAGTTTTATCTAATTCCGCGCGCCTTGTCTTTATGTGAGTTGTTGGTTTGAGGTCATGGTCAAAGTGTACCCCAAAGTATCTAACGCTCTTTTTGAATGCTATTTTTGTTTTACCTATTACGATTTTCGGTGGCTTTGAATAATACTTAGACTTTTTCTGTCTCTTCGCTTCATAGGGGTACGGACCTTTGACCTTGGACCGCGTCGGGTGTACTCTCTCTTAAGGAATATTGCCTCGGTCTTGGACTCCGACAATGCAAGTTTTGCGGAACGACACTATTCCAGTATCGAGTCTACTGTCCCTTGCCCCTTTCTCTCAATATCGGCACGTGAGGTGCCTTCTTTGATGACGAGAAGGTCGTCAGCATAGGTTACAAATTTACTCCCGTGTTCTGTTGTCTCTAATTCTTTAAGCCAAACATCGAACGTAATGTTCCAAAACAACGGCACTAATACTAATCCCTGTGGACATCCCCTTGTTGGATTTTTGTTCTCTTTTCCAAATCCCCATGACAGTGAGACTGTCCTATCTTCAAAGTAACTCTGAACTACCCTAAAATATTTTTGAGACATTCCCTTTTCTTCAATCCTTCAAATACTTGCGGCCACTACACGTTGTCAAAGGCACCAGAAATATCGAAGAGAAGTCCGATTGCCAGATTTTCTGTTGTCGAATCTAGCAAGCGACGCATCTCAACGATTGCATCTTCAGTCGACCTTTTGACCTTAAAGCTAAGCCTGTAGTGGTGTCTCGACTTAATTAGCCTCTCGAATACCTTCCCGATTACCGAAAGTAAACATATTGGCCTGTATGATTTGAGATCACTCGCATCTTTGTCACTGCTCTTAAGGAGCATGATAATCCCACCCTCTTTCCATGACGTTGGGAAAACTTCTAGCTCTAAGCATCTATTGTATAGTTCTAAGAACTCCCCTAACAAAATTACTCCCGCCTTTTTCATCACCTCATTCTCCACTAAATCTGTTCCGGGTGCTTTTTTATTTTTAAGGGTGCTTAAAATTTAGTAAAGTTCGCGTGGGGTGAACAGATCGGCGTCCGCGTTGTCTGGTGACGTCTTTAAATTTACTTGCGTTGTTTTTTGCTCTTCCGTTTCTTCCTCTGATTTGTCGTTTACAATGTGTGTCTTGAGAAAGCACCTAGAGGTGTCCTTAAAGCTTTCTGTGGAGTGTTCGTCACGCTGGAGTGAGGTGAGCACTCTCTTAACTTGGTGTATGTCTGTCTGGAGCTTGTAAACGATGCCTCAGTGCTCCTTGTTCCCGTTCGACGTGACAAACTCTCGCCAACTGGTTCTCTCTGTCTTTTAACGTGTTTTGAGTACGTCTTACAAATTGTCAAGTATGTCATTTTAAGTTCTGTCCTTACGTCTTCTTTCTTTGATTTTTGAGTGATTGGCGTCACTTTTTGGGTTGGCAGCGTTGGGCTACCTCCCCAAGCCGGTGTGCTTTCGAATTCCGTCCCGTTGGAACCCTACTCGCACACAAGCTGTTACATTCTACAACATTATTTCCTGCTCTTAGTTTCGGTGACAGAGGTCAGCAGCGTTGTACAAGTACAAATTATAACACATCCATTTTCGGACGAGGATGGCCTGAAAGCCTCGGAATTGAACGTGCGCCGCTTCTCCTTAGTCACTTCCGCCAAAATGATTTGCGTGGAAGCAATGAAGTAGAATGCCTTTCGTGACCCTTGTCCCTCCTTTCAACTTAGTGGTTGTTCTTTCTAAGGAAGAGGTTTGTGACGGCTGAGAAGTACCCACTCAGGCTTGTGTGACCCTAATGGGTCTACAAGATTCTGGTACTATACGAGGTTTTTAGGCCCCTTTACATTCACTTGAATACCATGTCAGGTTTGTGTAACTTCCTTGAGTCCACAGAATCGTAGTATTCTTTAGAGTATTATGTTCCGCTATCGCAAGTGTAGCCACTCAGGCTTGCGTAACTTTTTGGTCCGCGTGATTAGGCTGCACTTTACTTTAACTTTGATAACCCAGTACAAATTTTTTTTTGTAAGGAATATTTAGAGCCTAATAACGCCAGTTGTAGATGAACAAAGTTCATCTATTAAATTAATATAAGCGCACGCGTTCGCACACCCACACTCTCCAGTGCCAATCCACCTCACAAATAATACAATAACTGTGTTATAATTTATTAATATTAAATAAAATACATCTAAGAA
This sequence comes from Microplitis demolitor, assembly GCF_026212275.2. Lineage (NCBI taxonomy): Eukaryota > Metazoa > Arthropoda > Insecta > Hymenoptera > Braconidae > Microplitis > Microplitis demolitor. The sequence goes on from NC_068553.1 coordinate 11,827,406, forward strand.
AACTAATTGGTTACTGGTCCAGGGCACACTCAAACTGCATTGGTTTCAATAAGAATAGTTTCCTTTTGTGTTAAAGTATTTTAGAATCGAAAACATATAAAATCGTTTTGAGGTCGAAGTTTAATTATTAATTAAGAAGTGAATTTATTTAATATTGATGTTTAGATTTATAAATTAACATGCATGTTGAAAAAATAATTAAACACAAGGCATGCGTTTTGTTTTAAATTAATAGTACAGATTTGTTGTTTTCTTAAAAAAAAAAAAAAAAAAAAAAAAGAGAGAAGATTCAGAATATTCAGATTAAATTAATTGGATTATTATTACATTTGAATCAAATAACTGAAATTATTTCAAGAAAAATTGGAATATTTTAATTAATTAATTTAGGAATAATTTCTTACCTGAAATTGAATTTTTTAATTGAATCATCAAGCAAGTTTTTTTTTTTTAATTTGTACTTAAACTTGGCCAAGATATCAAAATTGTAAAATATTTTAGAGACAAGATATTAGATAATTAGATATTGAGATAAATTAGAAGATTAAACGAGGCCTAAAAATAGAATAAAATCCAAGATACTAATTTAGATTATAGATTTTACAGCTAACAAAAAGTAGATCAAAATTATTAACAATGAAAAGGTGATTCCAGGAAGCAAATCAGAGATGGGAGAAATCAGATTAGAAAGTCAACACAATTAATGTTGGTTACTAGAACAGCATTAAACAACATTGTTGAAAAACTTTGTGATGTTAGTACACAATTAACCAAAATAGCAGAAACTTTGGTTGACTGTCTTCAAAAAGATTTGGAGCTTGCTAAAATAAAATAGGAAAGCATGAAGGTAAAAAATTTATTAGATAATTACAAAAAACCAATCCTAACTCCAGATTTTACTCCTCCTAAAAGACTAAGAACTAAGTTAAATGAAAGTAATATTATCTCAAAAGAGTTAGAAGCTGTCACGGCTGCTACATTCAAAAATTAAAAATTTTTTTTTTTCCTCTCCTCCAAAATAAGTACACACTAAAACCTCCTGTACGTAAACCTTTTTATGTATAACGCCGACTCACTGACACCAGAAATCGTACCGGACAAATATACCTACCTGAGCGTTGTCAACGCTTTACAATTAAGTCGTATTGTACAAATGGACCACACGTATTATATACTTCTCTTTCTGGAAATTTCATCATTTTTTCTTAACGTACTTTTAAAATTTATGTATTCGTTCCCATTTAACTAATCTAAGCTAAGAAGCGGTAGACTTCTTTGATTTTTCATTATAAAACTATAGACCACCCAACTCATGCGCACCTGTATGTGATTCTTGGAAATTAGAGAAAGCGAATGGAAACCTTCAAATTTATGGTTTCCTACACGGGCATGCTCGGCGACAGAGTGGCGTCAGGTCATCGGCCTACTTAAGAGTCAAAATCTGTTTCCCAGAGATCACACGTGTGCATAGGCCTAGAACTTTCGGGCGAGTCCGAGTCCTCTCGTATGGGAAACTGGTTACCAGCACTTTTCATATGTGAGGATCATATAAAAAGACCATGGACTTTAGCTCATCAGTTCTTTTGGGAATAAAACGATGAACCTTACCGAACTCCGGACACTTAACGGTGTTCGTGGCTAGAGGATTGATATCTCGATTGAGCATTCGGTTAACGGTAGCTGGGCGTACGAACCGGACCTTGATCGTCGTAAGCACTCGAATGATCGGTATATTATTTTCTACTAGTCTCAGGAGAATATTGACGTGATATCAATTTCACCATTTGGTCAACGGTAGCTGGGCATACGAACCGGACCTTGATCGTTGTAAGTCGTGAACTAATATCAATCGGAAGTACCGGTAGCGTTGATCATCTTCATCTTATTTTAATCCATTTAATTTCATTTTATTATTTTTTATATACCACGAGAAACGTGAGAAATCAAAGAATATTTTACCGCGATAAATGCGAAGATTTTGAATAATATTTTGCCGCGAAAAAGCGAAGAATTTGAATAATATTTAGAAATAGTTTTACCGCGAAAACACGCGAAGATTTTACAAATTTATATTTTATATTACCGCGAAGACGCGAAGAATTTGAATACATTGAAATTATTTTACCGCGAGAAGCGCAAAGACTTTCAGTTTAATTTAACCTACAGAGATTTAAAACTCATAAACATTGGAATTTATACAACAAAGTATACTAAATAAATAAATAATTCGATAAATTAGAATCACATGAATTGACTGCGAGAACGCGTTGGGAATAAGTGCCCTGTGTAACTGCTGACAGTTCTGACACCTCAACAAAACCTGTTTAGGGTAAGTTTTTAGACATTGTAACCATTGTTTGGTATTTTTATTTTTATATACTCTGAAATAATTGTAACCCATATGAATGAAACATTTACTTTTATATTTACTATTCTGAATATTGCCATTTGTAACCCTTTTGTATTTTGAGAATATTGAGTCATTTAATAAATAAATACTCGTTAACATCAAATATTTGAAAACATTATTTAACAGACAATTTTACTTTAACAATGAGACACTAGCTTCACGAGGCTTTTCGGCAACCCACCTTCCTTTATCCCTTATTTTTCTACCTATCTAGCCGCTCAGACCGATAGTTCACAGTAGGGGGTACACAATCTTACGTTTACCGCTCGACGTTTGATTGTGAAATTAGATCAGTCACATACTAAATTGGAAATCGTTTTGGGTTTTATCAATATTGTCTTCAACAATATTGTGTGGGCGCGAATTAAATATAAAATAGAATAAACTGAGCATTTGGTCACGTGAGCCCAGGTCATAGGATCGGTCCTTGATCAATGTAAGTACCCATTTATTCACTACATTTTATACGAATATAGTACCTACGCCCATCACGATCTGCAATCGTGACAAAGCCTTTAAAGATGAACTTTTGTCTAGTAGTAAGATAAATGTTAAAAGAGAATATAAACTGATTCAAAAATCAAATTATAATTACTGGTTAGATTATTTAAAATCTGAATTAAACAACGATGATTTAATAGATGTTTTAGATGAAAATAGTTTGAATAAAAGTAATTTGTCAGAATCACTAAATATTAAAAGGAAATGTCTTGTGAAAAGTCTTATTGTTTACCATTTAGATGTGAACTACCATAAGATGATCCTAAACATTTCGGATCATGTTGAAATCCTTAAAAAGATAAAAAACAACTCAAAAGAAGAAATACATATGGCCTCTAGTTCAGTTAGAACAAATTTGTATTCAATTAAAATGAAGAAAAATGAAAAAGTTAATAAATTATGGGAAAGATTTGATAGTATTGTGAGAGAATATGATGCTTGTGGTGATGGTGTAGCACTTACTGAACACGAACTTAGAGCAGCTTTTTATCATGCAGTAACACCCATTATTCCTCAATTTAGGGATACCAATCTCATTAAAAAAGAACTAATTTCTAAGAAATGTCGTTAAGGGGACCGGGTGGTCTAAAGGCTGAAAATTTCATGATTTAAAAAAATTTTTTTTTTATATGTTAATAAGTATCAAATCTTTCGAAATTTTAAGGGGTTATTTTGTCGTTATTGACATATACGAAAATGCTTATAGCTAAGAAAAGAAATGATTTTTAGTATTTAACAGATGGCGTTGAAGCCAGCTCCTTTAAAAATAGGGACCCGGGTGGCGTAGAACAATTCAGCTCTTCTATGGGTCTAAAACAAAAAAATTTAATGGATTTTTAATAAATATAAATATACCTATCGCTAGTAGTAGAAAAAAAAAAAATTTTTTTTTTTTTTGAAGAAGTGGCACCTTGTTGAAATTTTTAGTCCAAAAATTGCCTTTTTTTTCGTAACATTTTGCGTGTTAAAAAATAGAAATATTCAACGCAAATATTTTATTCTAGTATCAGCTATAGCTGTTGGTGTATTAAATAACATATGTAAAATCGAAAGCAATCGACCGGATGGTTTTTTTTTTCAACTACGCCAGGCAAAAAAAAAGTAGTTTCGAGATAAACACGTTTAGAGTTTTAGTTAAAGAAATTCTGAAGAAAACTAGATTCCAACAAATACTTACGATTAATCAGCCATTCCAGCACCATATTTTTTTCTAGGGTATTTCTTCGGTTTTTCTTAGTTTTCATTATATTTTGACTTGTTTATCATTATTATAACTTAGTTACAGAATTCGAAGCAGATGTTTTCCGCCGAACAATAGAATAAAAATTACTCACTCGGCCAGCCTGCTAAATAGCTTGTAGAACATGAAATACTGGGAATATCATCATCATATTTTAACAGTATATTATTGAAACACTGAAAAAAAATAAAAAATATTGAATTATGAAAAAAAAAAAAATTTTTTTTTCGAAATTTCTAGACCTCCGGGTCCTCTTAAATGTAAGAAAATCCTTCATATTACAGTTAGAAGCAGAAAAGAAGAATGATCAATAAGAAAAAACTGAACGAGTAAGTTCAGCTCAAGCCAAAGTTACGAAATATTGTTTTAGATGCGCAAAACCAGGACGTAGAATGATAGAATGTACATCAAATATAAATACCTGGTATTGCTATTATTGCCAAGCAAGTGAAAACCATGAAGGAAAAGACTGTAACGAAGCTAGATTGAATAAGAAGGTTAGTAACACAAGATTAAGAGTTCTATTGAAACGCTCAACAACGGCCGCTTTAACGTCAGGGTTTCTCACTGTTCTAAATATTATATTCTGTTTCTATAAGAGTTCTTAAAATAAGTTGCCTAAAAATTCTTGACCTCTGTCTGTCTGTAATAATACTGGCTTACGTGAACATGCTCGTTTCAAAATTTTCTTAAAAGCTTGCGTGACACAAATATTTGATTTATTAATTACAGGCTCTACACAAACGAACTTACTCAGCACATCGATAAAAACTAATAAATAACCAATATTATTATTGTATGATGAAATATTGCGAACGTCAATTAAATCAGCTTCCCATACATCGTCAATTCTGGATACATTAAAACATCTTCTGTCAAATCTGTGTCTGTTCATGCGGTGTGCATTGTAGGTTTCGTGTTTTTCCAACCATTATTGAACACTCCTTTTTTTAAATAAGTCCGTTGTTGGATCTAATTCAATACTGTATTTTAAAGAATTAACACTACCAATAGAACCGGCAAAAATGGCAGGATTATAGTAAGTTTTTTCTAATTTTTTAAATATTTGAGCTTCACCCATTTTATTTTTCTGCATTGTGAAACACCTTCACCGTATTGATTATCCGAGCTTGGTGTGTAATCAGATTACGTGTCTATACGTATGTCACGATCGGAGAGAGTGAAGGCGACGGGCGAAGGGTTATTATTAATTAATTGTTTAGTAAAACTACCCACAATATTTATTCTATTATTCAACCAAGGAGCCTAATAGGACCGTCACGTGGCTAGTGTGAGAATGTTTAATATTTGGCAAGTTTTGATTACTAAATAAGTCTATTTCGTACCGAGCGAAAGTACGATAGACAATCCCGATCGTTGACCTGCGTAGCTTTAGGGTAGGTCAGGGATTTTAAAGCGAGAGGAAAGCAGGTAGGTGAATATGGGCCCTCGAGAAGTCCCTGTTCTTTTACGTCTGTCTCTTTCTGTACCCGTTGACTTAAGAATGTTAGAGTAAGAGGTATAAATAAGAGAAAGATGATTTTAAAAAAAAAAGAAAAGAATCTGTATATTCTTATAAAATTATAATGTTGTTTTACATGTGTGTACTAACATTAAACAAATATAATTAACTTACCACTCAGCTTGAGGTGGTTTACAATCTCGCTGATCACACTCTCTCACAATTCACCACTTTGAACTTATGATCGCGGAATTGTTTTTGTTTGATTCGCTGGGACCCTGCCCGTGGCTTAGGGATTTTACTCAGCGGAATTTGATGCACCTTTCGGACTCGGAGCTACTGGGGTGCGAAGCGGATACACTCCCCTATCTGTCGAGTACGTGAATGAATACTTGATTTTATTTAGGATTTCGATCTAAGAGTCTGGATTCCTAGGCCGGTCTGTATTCCTGACCGTCACGAGACCGATGATCCTGGTGAGTCAAATCATCCGCGATTTTTGCAAGATCTAGGTATTTTTTTAAAATCTAGGTATTTGGCCAAGGTGCCCGATTGCTTAGGCGGTGGACCGTCACGTGGACAACGATTAAGATTTTATCTCTGATTCGCGGTTCTAGTCGGACTTGGGCTGATAGAACTAATCGGAGATTTTGAACTTATAGAACTTCGGAGCGAAAACCGGCAGAGATTACCTGGTGAGTGACTCGAGATCCGACAGAGGTTAGTTCAGAAAGCGATTGACTGCCTTCGTAAAATTTTTGGCAGTTTATGTACTTTAATTTTGCTGGGAAAGTCATAGGTTTTCTTATGCAACCAACCAGTCCATCTCATCATTTCGGAAAACAACATGATAAGTAAGTACATGGATCCGGTTTAGGTACCTTTCTAAAAATTAGAAAAGTCCATATATGGAAATTGAATCATATTATTTTTGTGTAAACAACGGATGAGTAAATGCTCTATCGGAAGTACATAGATCCGGGTATGACTTTCGAAATGTCATAGGTGACTCGGAATATGGAAATGAGATGGTCATAGAATCTTTATATATATTTGAATTTTAATTAGAACCGGCGCACACGTGCAGGTGTCCCGCTGAGTCTCAGCTAAACTTGTTTTTGGGTACTACACCCGCACACACACACATACACACTCTCTTATAACTGTATTGTAAATAGATGTACGCAGGTAAGTGTGGGTGCTAGATGAGTATACAGCTAAAAAGACGTAGTTGGGTTTGAGCATAGACTCTGTCCCTTTTGATGGAGAGAGAGAGAGAGAGAGAGACAGCTATATTATCATATCTGTCGATCTTCATCTATTCTTATTTATCGTGCACGCACTTACATAGGTACCTGCGAAAAGTGAAAGGATCTCGATGACAAGAGTTGGGGTGTAGTTTGGTAATCCCTTCTTGAAAGAAAATAAAAAAAAAAATGGTTAAATCGCGATACGTATATTTCGATTGTTACACGTAACTGCGTTTTATTTAATATTGTGTTTTTGATATTATCTTCAATGCTGGTGCTACTTTCTTCGCTAATTTTATTACTATTAGATATCTGTCTTAATGAATTCCTTGGTGTTGATGCAGATATATCACGGGAATGAAATAAATTATGATATCCTATGTATTCACGCGGTACATGCCCTGCACGAAGGATCCTGGAAAATTGACGTTGACCAATAGCGTTGCTATTTTTTCTGTGACGAATAGCGTGATTTATAAGATCAATAATATTCGATCCTATTATTGGTTCATTATTAATAGTTACTAAACCATTAGAATCCCATGATATAACATCATCAGGTAACTTTTGTAACTTTTTTAACAATAATTTTGCTTTATTTTGAAATTTAGATGATACGCTTATAATAATTGTACTATTAATAGCTGAAAAATCTTTATCGATAGTTTTTTCAATAACAGGGCTTTTATTATGATGATGAGATAAAGTGTTTTCATTGATCGGTTCAAATTTGTCAGCATCTATTAGTCTCAAGTACATTTCTAACACTTGTGAATAAGCAGACCACTTTGCGCGATCGTCAGGATATGTATCAGGATATAATAAACGGTACATTTCACTATCTAACCTCGATAGAGTTGTACCTGAAGTTTGTATACTCTGTTTTTGCGATGTAGTCACATCTGCTAAATTTTCAACCACTCTTGTTACAACATCGTCTGTAACAACTGTTTTTTTAGAAATCAGTACCATTTTACGGGCATACTCCATTTTAATTAGATATAAAGGTGGATACTAGTATGCCAAGTATAGGTGCTAAAAAAAGCTGTAAAAATTCGTCTTTTTGAACAATTATTTTCTTGTTCTGTTGTAGGCTACTGTTAGGTGAAGCTAATTTTCTCAAAACTTGTGCGCGGCGTTTTAATTTTTGTTTTTCTTGTTGTTTCAAATTAACACTACCTTGTAAAATGTTCAAAGCACACTCGCAAATACACCTTATTAATGCAGTATCAGCTTTCGCAGTACAGCTTGTCTCTGTTCTTTAGTCATAGAGCATATAGCCTGTAATAAAACTAATGTTTTTTTCTCGAGAGGTGGCTTCTTTGCCATTACAATTCTACTATTGTTTGTAATATCACGGTGTATGTTGTTTTAACCGGTTGAATCCGGTATGGCGTTGGATCTAAACTCGTCAGCGCAACGTGGACGATATGTTGTTTGTTCTACGGTCGACACTGTACTGAGATCTACACCTTTTGGTACATTACCGCACGCCAAGTTGCGAACAAAGCGACAATTCGATTGCCAGCGCCTATGATCACTCACAGGATTGTCTGTTTCAAGCCAATCACCTATTACTAGGCTACACTCAAAACATTTAACACGGTCACCTTTACCCGTATAATAAAAATCAACATTTGCTAGTTTTTCTGGCGATACTGACTGCGAAAGCCATTGCGCATAGCATTGCATTCTTATCGCTTCTGACCGATAACCAATATTGTTATACAACGTAATTAACGCCATTATAGAAATTATTACTCATTTAGATTTTTAGGACTATATGCAATCTGGTAGTTATCGTCAGGAAAAATGCACGTACGGAAACAAAAATTTTTAGGTGTTGCTTGTTTCAAATCCAAATGAAGATAACCATTTGGCTTAGCTGTAGCATCATAATATATTTCTTGTAAAAAAAGAGGTTTTTCTGGACATACTTCTCACGCTAAATGCTGTATTTGAGATCGGTCTCTAGGATTTTCAAAAATCACTAAATAGTTTGAATTTAATGAGATATCTCTCTGACCACGCCCTTGATGGAATATATTTTGCGTAATAAAAATTACACTAATATTATTATGATGACTGCCTTTCGTAAAAAGATCAACGACCATATTATTTCCGGCTTCACGCATCAAATCATCAATAATAATTAATTTGGCGATATTATCAGAACTATAATCATTATTATTAGGTAAACCTTCACGAAATTCAATTTTTTCAAAGTTAGGGTATTCCAAATATGTGGGTTGCTACTCAGCATAGTAAAATATTATTCTTGAAAATTTAGTATCACTCATCTGTTGTAAGTATTGTATACATTTTTTTACGAAAACTGTTTAACCACACCCAGTGTGGCCACAAATAATTGAAGTTCACGGATGTTTCCAGCGTGAGTCCATTACACAGCTTATACCAGAGTAGTTGTGTTCGTAGAATTTTTAGGTATCGTATTATTTAAAAATTTATATGTACGGTTTTGACCGCTCTTCGATAATCCAATCACGTAAACTTATAGTTTGGTTTCAAGAGCAGTTCCAATCTTTAGCTGTACAGCTCTGTTTTAGAGAATGGTGTAAAGAACACTGTGTTTTGATATTTTTCTTTAAAAAATTAAACTTTGAACATTCATCCGCATCCTCTTCCAAATTTATTATTTCTCTTTTTAATATTTTTTCTCAAGATATTTCGCTTTAATTTGTCCACGTACGTGAATAAACTGCGCTTTTTCAGAGTAAGCAGTTAAAATACACACTGTTTTCAAAAAAATAGTACCACCGTTACACCATTTTATGCCGTGTACATTACGTGTGATAAAATGATTTTCCCGTTTAGTCGATATTGTTAGTTCATTATACGGAAAAGGCGATTTTATTATCCAGTGATCCTGTATTATTGTATCGATGCTAACCACACTAATTTCTTTTACACAAAAGTTGTCATAATTATCAAATAGTCTTTGAACATCAATAACAATATCCATTAATTTATAAAGGTAACGCAAGGCTTACTATTTCCTTTATAAATACTGAATAACGCCTAACCATGGAACACAACTAAGTAAAACATTTTCTGTGCTAAAAACTTATATAGTATGAACCATAATTACTAATACATAGTAAATAATAAAACATTTTACTGCTGATGCCATACATTTATTTATTTATAAAATATACAAAGACTTCTATACACTTTCATATACATTTCTTTATAAAACATACAAAAACTTTCATACAATTTCATACACATATACATACATAATACATAATATAGAAATAATATATCAAATTTCAATCATGGCTGATATTTTTTATAAATATGTTATCGTATTGTTTATAATGTTATATAATCGAATGGTAAATATCTATGTTCATTAGTAAGTCTACGTTTTTTATATTAAAGCTTTGTTGTCGTTGATTCTTTACGCGTTACTACATCATGAAAAAGTGTGCGTCTTATAGAGTCATACTTAATTATAATAGGTTCAGTATCATCACCTAATATAAAAAATCTGATTGTATTATAGCTGATTTTTTGACTGTTTTCAAAATTTAATGTTATCCCTTTAACCTTGCACACTTCACTAGTACTGCCGTCTGGTTTGCGAACGATGTAGGCATAAAATTTGGGACCACCTGTTACGAATGATGATATATAACTACCGGGTCCATAACATGGGAATGATTGGAACCTCATCGGGTTAGATGTTGCTGATCTTTTCCAACTTGACGTAATTTGGTCCATTTCTTCTATTTGCTGCCATTGTATCTAATTATTATTTTTTTTTTAAATAGAATTAATTTTAGGAAATACAAATTTTTAATTACAATGCATGAATAATATTATAGTTATGAATACCTTTTTAGATTTAGATGCGTAAAATAATTTATATGTTACTTTTTATTCAACTTTTCTTATATTATTTGTTTATTATTTTATGTTTTGATTTCGTTGCTTTTACTAGTTTCAAATATTATTTATGTAATACTTTATATTTATATTTATAATTTTTTTTTTCAAATTTAACTTTTTATTAAGAAACGTTCTCTTTGGAGATCGTTTGATACTTAATAACTTTACTTTTGCATAACTTTCGGGCTGTCGCGAAGGAACATCCCTACTTAATAATTTTGAAAAGAATTTATAAGCGGAAGGGGTGTCATATGAGTCCCTTTCGCGATAGCGCGACTTATGCATTGGTTTTAGCATGCATTCCAATGACATACAATTTTACATGCATAAAATATCAAAATAATATTTCAAAAAATATTTTTAATAATATATATATATATATATATATATATATATATATATATATATGTCTATATGTCTAACATATGGGGCTTTTGCCGACGTTTTCACCTCTAATATGGGACTTTTGCCGATTTCTGGGGCTTTTGCCGACGGTCAGCAAAAAGTACATTCAATGTATGGGACTTTCGCGGACAGTCGGCGAAAAGTTCGTATAGATGTGTCCTTTTCGCCGACAGTCGGCAATAAGGACGTAGGTATACGAATTTTTCGCCGACCGTCAGCGAAAGCCCCTTATCTTATACGACAACTTATATATCTACGTTTCTTCTCCTGGTCGTTGGAGAAAACACTGCATTGTTCATGAAATGTCAATGATTGCAATTTCTGTAAACATTTTGAAAAACTCAGGAGACATCGAGTTTGTTCAAAATGCGCAAAATGTTACAGCAGGAATTTCCGGAAACAAGAATAACAAAACCTCTACCATAGTATAAGCTATATTTTACAAGTTACAAGGAGTAGAAACAAGGAGCAGACTTTACGTGACAAAACCATGGATATAAATTGATGCATCGCTTGTTTAAACTTTTATAGTGTTTAATTACAAAACAAAGGATGGTCGTAAAACTTTTTCTACTTAGTGATAATTTCTGATTAAATTCATTGTTGTGTTCAATATTACATGCAGAACGGAATAATTGTTGGCTAAAAAAACAATATTCTTGGCTCGAGAAAATTTTTGGAATTGAGTTTGGAGACGAAAATTTTCTTGGGCTGTGTAGATAACTTTCTTCAATGTTAATTCTTGAATCAAGTTTTAGCGTCTAATTTGAGTTAAAAATTACTCGAAACAAGTTTTCATTTGGTACCGGGAAGTAAGATTACCACTTAACCAAAGAAAAAAATTTTTGTTACGAGTAAATTTTGTTTTTGATCTTATGCTGTCTTTCCATTCAAGACTCTAAATGCGAAAATACAGGCCAAGTTTTTACTTGTAAAAATATTTGTAATGGAATTAGACAGCTTAGTGCAGTGGTTACGTCTCTGCTCGATACTGAGAAGATCGTGGGTTCGAGTCCAACAAAAGTCGAAATTTTTCAAATAGCAGTGATGCTTAAAAGCAAATTTTTAGACTTATGAGAATCCTGTTAAGAAAAAATTCAATTTCTTGTTAAAGAATAATTTCACACCTAAGTTTCATGCGATAATTATAATAAGATAATTTTTGCTACAGTTTTATTGTCGCCAAACACATTCCCATTAAATTTCTTGAGTAAAAAAAATTTGATGATCAATAATTTTTTGCTCCTGTGCCTAGAACACGTTTCCAATCATAAATTCGATAATTATAGTCCCTAAATAGTTCAAATAATTCAATACCCCACGCGACAATGGAATTATAAACTTTTTCTTTTCACTTTTTCCTGTTATTTATTCAACTAATATTTAGTAATTCTATGTTATTCATAAAATTTTCTAGCATTTTCATTGAGTTACATATATGACTATTACAATGAGTTAGTTGCTTGTGTCGTGTGCAGTAGCACTCTTTACAATTCTTAAAATTTGATTTAAATTTACAATTTTTTAAAATTTTTCGTATTTTTCTATGTAAGGCTCGAATAGAACTCGAGTGACACTTACTGCGAATCTTGTATCAGTGACAACGAAAAATTTTGGAATGAGTTCTACGTTTAACATCAACTTTTAATAGAAGAGTAGATAGGTAAGGGGAGTTATGGATCAGTTGGGGCAAGATGGACATGATCTGTTGTACCGACGGATGGTAAGTTATCGATTTATGATAATGTACCGATTGAGGGTAACTTAATGACTATTGATAAGATGTCGGCTGTTGGCGTGTTTATCTAGGACCTTTTGACATCATTTTGACGCTAATTGTACTTATCTGGGGCCTTTTTGACATCATTTTAATGCTAATTAACGTTATTTGGCAGTCTTTTTACCGTCTGAGCTCACTTTTGAGCTTATCTAGGACCCTTTTGAGCTCGTGTCCACCATTTTGAGTTCGTATCAGCCATTTTGAGCTCGTGTTGTGATAGATGGTGCCTTGTGTATATTTTGAGCGGGAAATTTAGAAAACAAAATGACACCATGATGGCGCTCAAGGCTGATACCTTCTCAGTCTATCAGCCTTGAGCGTCATCACGGGGCCAATTTACTTTCTGACTAATGTTTGATATATTCAAACTAGGTGTAGTATGAGCACTTGCGAGAAGTTGTGCCATCTAGTGGTTTAGTTTCTTTCCCCTCTTTTTTGGCTACTGCATAGTAGATGACGTCATCCGACAAGTCTGAACTGGTTTTTTCCTTTGTTCTATTTCTAACTGCGTAGATGATGACGTCATCCGACAAGTCTGAACTTGTTTTCGGCATAGAGTGGGGATACTGAGCTGAGCGTTGAGCTCACGAGCTCGCAGCAGTCAGTCTACATCGAGAAACGTTCTAGTTAACAGCTTGTGCTAATGGATAAAAAATTCAGTGAAAGTGAAAGAATTTTTCTCTTACATAACCGGCCATACACCGATAATCTCGACGATATTATTGAATCGTTATTTGGTGACGTGCCTCCTGAGGATATTGGAAAATTTATCAATGATGTAATTGCGTTTGCTAAAAATCTAGAAATTATTGAAATTGCGCGAGAAGTATCGTGTCCAGGCTGTGCTGAAAATAGAAATTTAGCACAGAATCTATTTGAAATTAGTGAAAAAACGGAAAAACTACAATTACGTATACTTAGAAAAATATAAAAATGGGTCCTCAAGGTTCAAAGTATGTAAGAATTATTATTCTTTAATTAATTTAACTATAAATATTTAATTATTAACTTTTATAGACTTCATGTATGCATTGATGAGTGTAACCACGAGGCCCAAATCGAGTTCGAAGACATAAGCGAAGAAAGTGATATTTTCGACGACGACGACGAAGCTGCTGCTTTTCCAGATTCCTATTATTTTAGGAAAACGAATGAAGAAAGAAACAAAGAATTAGCAATTCGAACGAAAGATATCGAATTACAATTGTCTCATTGGAAAGAAATATTATTAAACTTCAAAGATCGCAAAGATTACGAACAAGCGTGTCATGAAATCACATTTATATTAACTTAAGTTCTTGTTTAAAGCTAACAAACCACAATAATAATGGACTTAATAATTGATTTTGTGGGTTTCGAGATGCCTGATGGCAGATTTGTGATAAAAGAACTTTGTGCTACTGATATTTATGATAAAGTGGGTACATATGGTCTTGCACGATGTGAACATTGGTTGTTTGAACCACCTTTGGATCAAGTTGATGTTGCTGTAATGCAGAAAAGTGTTGATCACCACAAGCATCACCATTCAATATCATGGCTAGCTGGTTTGCTACCATATGAATTATTGAAAGAAATTCTTGAAATTATGGTCAAACATGCACAATACTTTTACGTACAAGGTGAACAGAAGAAGAAATGGCTTGAAGATCTCATTGACGCTGCTGTACCAATTATTAATTTAGAAAAAATGGAATTTTTCTCACTCTATCAAAAGAATGATTTCTTGAAATATCAATGTCCATACTATGCATATCACTTGAAGAAATTAGATACTTCTTGTGCATTTCAAAATGTCCAAGAGTTCAAGAGATGGTTCTGGCATTTTTATGAAATTCAACCAACCTACGAAAAGTCAGTTCAGATCTTCAATCAATTGGGGAATCTACTTTGTATGGATGATCGAGACATCGCATGCTTTGATGATACATTTATCCTTGAAAATGCAGCCCAGCAGATTGATTTCGTTTGGCGCAAACTACCAGAAGAATTAAAAAATAATGAAAAATTGATTAGCTATCAAAGGTGTCGGGATCATTATATTTTCCATGATGATATCCCTGATAGCTTTGCATATCCATTCAAAAAAGATTGCTCTAACTGTATATTTTTAGGTTAAGAAAAAAACTATATTTTATGCAAGACTGAATGTATATTTGAGGTTGTGTAAGACTAAAATGCACATTTTAGGTAAAAAAAAATGTCTATAGTTTATTATGTATTTGAGGTTATGTTGAATGAAAAAAATATTTCAGGTTATGTAAGACTTAAATGTATACTTTAAGTTATAAATAATAAAAAACAATGTATATCAATACAAAAAAAGTTTATTCATTTATAAATGTAAGTTTTTTAATTAATACAGGTTCAATAATTATATTTAATTTATTAATTCTTTGTTTAAATCGATCTCGATCTCTTGCTGCTTGTTCCCATTTTCCTGTTCTTGCTTGCTCGTGTGCAAATCTCCATCCATACATGTAATGTATAGTAGGCGTTGGATTAAATTTAACAGTCTTCATATTAGTTTTCGTACGATGCTGCTTATAGGATTATACTCGACTATGCGATCATGTATAATGAGGCAATAAGCTGATGTCTGCGCAGGAAATTGATTTGTAGATTCAAATTCCAGACGAACATCCACTGGTCCAGATTTTATCGATTCGTTTTGTTTCGAGCAATCGATAACATACAGTGGTGCTTGTTCCAAAAATTTCTTCTTCGTCAACAGTGGCTCAGGTTCTTTGTTGTAGTATGAAATTTGGAAATTTATATACATATCATACAAGAGAGCATATTGATTGTTTGCAATGTTGAGGTTTAAATTCCCATAAGGATAACTCTGAGAGTTTAAAAATAATTTTATATCTCTGATGTTGCAGTGATCAAATACGCTGGCGTTTTTAGTTGCATCATTTTTTCTTGCTGTTTGAAATCCAAGTATCACAAAACGTGGTTTCTCGAGCTGCGTAGATGTTTTAACTGCCCAAATGTGCTTCGAAGTATTAGGTAATAGTGAATACTCGTACAGCTCCCAAGCTCGGAAACTGATTGATATAGCTGGATCACTTGTAATATAATTCAAAGCTTCAATTTTTCGTTTATCAGCCATAGTCACATATGGTACCATCAACTCGATTTTTTGCAGCATAATTTTAACAGCTTCAGCATGAGCTCCAGCAGCTGGTGTAGCCACAACGTAGGCATTCAAATCAGCATTTGATCTTATTAAAATTAATTCATGCTTTGCATTGATGACAACTTTATGGTAATCTTCAGCAAATCCAAGCAAAAGACTCAGTGGTATAGATACATCAAAGTAGCCATTGTCATTGTGTAATTTGTTAACAGCTTCATCCATAATCCAGCCTGAGTTCTCGAGTATATTTTGTTGAGCTGGACTCAGTGACGTGTATCCTTTCATGAGACTTGTGATGCCAACATTTTTGTTACGATCAATCTCAACACCATTGAGTTCGTAACGTTTTTCTTCAAACATATGACATACTGTCATGTTTACCATGTGAGTAGTTGCACTTACAGCTGTACCATCAGACTTTGTGAATTTTCCGTACACATGCAGTGTACTTTTACTTGGAAGTAGACATAAATCTTGATGTTGAACAGCAATTCTTATTTCATCGCTGTTGTTGAATGTTGATGAAGCATACGGGAGATGAGCATGTGCTTCATAGTGTGCAATCGACTCATCAAAAATGATTTGTCGTTGAATATTTAAGATTTCTGCCGTCATGGTCGTGTACACGTCAAACAACAAAAATAAATTTTTATTTTCTTAATTTTCCACGTAATTTTAGTCCTAGGCTCTGAAGAAACTGTGCGTTCTGATGTGTTAACACCTTGTGAGGTACTCGGTGACTGATGTTGCTCGACCATGTTGCTGTCGTTTTATACCCAGCACCACTTTTTGTCTCATACACGATACCCATTATTTTATAGACTTTATATGCAGTCTTATGGTTATCGTCTCACCTCTAAAATTAGCCAGTTTTCCGTCTTGATCAACAATTCTCAGTCTGAGATTTTGTATTGCTTGTACGGTGATCGGCAGATAAATGACGTGAGATGGCAATTCAACAATCTTATATCCTGCTGGTACACTTGGAAAAAATTCATGAATAGTGTGAACTTTGTGCTCATTTATATAAGCACCTGATGTGATGTTGCACTCAACCCTCAGAGCATTGAGTTTTAATATCTTCACTGGTAAATCTGATGAGTGAGTTTTATGTGGTGCTAGCTTTCGATTGGCAAATCCCAGTAGTCCACCAATAGAATCTTGAGGTGTAAAATTCACAAATTGATCACACTTAACTTCACTTCTCAATTCATTATTATTGGCTTTGATGCTGATGCTAAGTCTTTGTAATTTCTTTTGAATGTATTTTTGAATGTCGGTGATTTCGTAACTTCCTGTTGGTATTGTCAAGACTCTTTCTTCAACAGTTTCATATTTTCCAGCTTCTATATTTTCACTTATTGTATTATCCTCATTTACTGAGACATTGTTATCAAACTTTGTAATTATTGCTACATTTCTTTTAGCTCTTTTTTTCTTGACTATTTTTTTCTCATCAACATTATTTTTATCATTTGTATCAATTTCTTCGATATCAATATTATCCACAGGATAAGAGACATAGAATTTATTAGCACCATCATCAATATTAGGTATTGAATTAAATGTTAATAACTCTACAAGTCCGAGGACAGAATTTTTATTTGGTGATAATTCAATTGGTGGGAAGTAGTTGGCCTCCAACACGGATGTAGATCCCGTTAACGTTAATGTGAATGACTCAGCCATGACTGATGTGTTGTACACAGAGTCACATCAATTTATAGTTGTCCAATGAGAAATTTGAGACACAAATGTCCACATATAATTGTATCAAAATCCTGATATCTTTTGTGATTATATTTTACGCTACCAACATCGAGATATTCCATAAGATCTTGCGGTGGTTGTAAATTCCCAAAACTGTCAAAGTAAACAACTTGATCATTGTTTTTCTTGTAAGCAACCCAATGAGTACCAGGTCCAAGTTTATCATCAAGATTAATAATAGCTGATTCATTTTTTCTTGGTCCAGTTTCAGGTAAATCATTTCTCATAAAAACACCACGAAAGTTTGGAATTTTTAGAGCTTTAGCGTATTTCAGTAAATCGATGTTTGTGAGTGCATACCACGTCTGTAAGGTCTCAAGTATAAACCTTTACCCATGGATATTTGTTCCATTTTCAAATTATGTCGTTTGCTCTCCTCCAATCGATTTTTAGCAGCACTTGCATCATTCACAGCTTTTGCTATACCAGCAGCACCCCCAGCCAAAGCTCCTGTTGCACTCAAGCCAGCAAAAAGTGGTATTAAAAATGGTAGTACACCACCAACTTTCGATGGAACTGGTAAAATTCGTGGCAGCCGAATATTTTTCTTCCCACCAGATTTTTTAACTGCCTGACGAGCACCCTTCAACGCTGTTTTAATTGGATCACCTCCAGGAGTCATGGACTTTTTAGCAGCTGTGACAACTTGTCTTAGTGCTACTTGTTTCTTTACACTGGTCTTTCTCTTGCTAGTCTTTTTTTTGCTAGTTTTTCTCTTGCTAGACTTTCTCTTGCCAACTGTTCTCTTCTTCAACCCCATACCGAATCTTTTTTTCATCTTCATGATTTTATTTACACTCCACGCAGCAGCTTTTTCACCAATACCAGCGTCTTTTGCTTGATAACGTTGCCACGCCTTCTCAGCAAGTATTTGATCAGCCTCGTGACGTGCCGCCAAATTTTCACGATTATACGAGTATGCGATATCGTGTTCTTTACACGCAGCATCCAGAGGATTAATTCCAGGATCTCCACGAGCTAATCTCTTGGCTAGCTTTGTGCCTGGTCCACAGTACTGGTATCCAGGTATATGTAGTTCAAATGGTAGCTTATTGATTATACTGTTTACGAAACCTCTACCACTGGTCTCTACACGTCTGCTCTCCATAGCAGCAGCATCATGACTAACTTAAAATGATATAAAACCTGGTACTTATAGCTCGCCGAGTGAGTTAATGTTGTGATCGCAAACTATCAATATGGAGTTTAAAAGTCAAGAGGCCAAGTTGCCAGTAATAAATTTTGATCAAATTGTTCAAGGTACGGGGGTGAAAAAAGTCAAGAGACACGGTGCTTTATTGCCAAACAGTGTTCGTGCTATATTTTGTGGCCCATCAAATTGTGGAAAAACAAATGCTCTACTCTCACTCATCATACACCCCAATGGCTTGAGATTTGATAATATTTATCTCTACTCAAAATCTCTGAACCAACCGAAATATAAATTTTTAGAATCACTACTTAAACCAATTGAAGGTATTGAATTTTTTACATTCAACGAGCACGAAGAAGTACTGAAACCGAAAAATGCAAAACCAAACTCATTGATGATATTTGATGATGTCGCTTGTGAAAAACGAGATCATATCAGAGCATACTTTTGTATGGGTCGACATAAAGATGTTGACAGTTTTTATCTCTGTCAGACTTATACACGTATCCCTAAACATTTGATACGTGACAATGCAAATTTTATAGTTCTCTTTCGACAAGATGAAATGAACTTGAAGCATGTGTATGATGATCATGTAAATACTGACATGTCATACAGTTTATTCAAAAACTTGTGTTCAGCATGTTGGAATGATGGAAAATATGGTTTTGTAGTGATTGACAAAGACAGTGAGCTAAATAGTGGAAGATATAGAAAAGGATTTGACTGTTTTATTAGTATAAATTAACTTGTACTTGATAAATAGTCATCAGAGATTAAGTGAACTCTAAGGCATCAACATGAAGACTGAGGAACTTTCAAAGCAACGAGATGTCTTACATCAGATATCTCAGGCTAGTGATGCTATCCGACGGAAGCATAGAATGCTCAAGTTGGGTAAAGACACAGCTGAGAAGACAATGGGTGAAATGTTCAAGCCTATTGTCACACCTCTGCAGAGTTTAGTTGAATCATCTAAAATCAAACAAGAAGTCAAGCAAGAAGTCAAAGAAGAAGTTAAAAAAAATAATGATACAGAACTTGATGATGCAAGTAATTATGATAGTATTATCTCTGAAGATAGAAGCAGAACTCTGGAAGAATCACAAATATCCCCTGCTGCATCAAGTACCCCTGCTAAGTCAACTAGCAGTGAAATAAAGTCTTATTTATCTAAAGTGTATAAAAAAAGTAGAGATATGGATATGAGATATGGTGTCCGTCGATGTTACAATGATTTTTACATTGGTGATTCTGAAATAGCTTTTGATGATACTGAAATTATTATAAAAAATAAAAATTACTCAGTGACTCCTGGTTTATTGGAATTATTATTTAAAAAATCTCCGGATGATTCGAAAGTCACACAGAATGATAAAAATAAATATCTCGAAATTATAAAGATGACAAATGCTCATAGAAAAAATTATAAGCCAGATGGTAGTTTTTATGAAGACTCGACAGTCAAGTACAATAATTATATTGCTGATTTTCTTGCTAAAAATGCAAACTTATCAAGAGGTAAAGGATTACCTAATTTTATGATTGCGAAAAAGAAAAAAGCACGTATGGATTATGTCTACTGGGATGATCCAAATGAGCTAGTCGATCGTCTTCGTTTACTCATGGCATCTCAAGCAGCTGGGAATCCAAGTCACACCAATGAAATCATATCAATCATTGAAGAGCTACGAGAAGCAGGAATTATTTATTAGCAACCACTGCGTCAAATTTATGTCATTTACTCGCGGACTGTTGAAGTGAAAAGAGCAAAAAATGAGTATCGATATATTTGGACGTTCACTTCCAACTGGTGCTGTAATCAGTGGACCGCCAGGACCACCTGGACGAGGATTTCAAATAACTGTTGATGGACAGTATGATGTTGAGAGCAAGAGACTGTGTCATGTTGGTAAACCAGCTGAAGACAGTGATGCAGCAACTGTAAAATTTACACGTGATCTTGTACACAAAGAGCTGTCTCTATTGTATGATAGTATGAGGAATGATCAATCAGAGATCATTTCACACTTGCACTCTCAAGTGGTAACACTGGACTCTGCTGTAACGCTTTTAAAAAAAGAAAATCAAGAATTAAAAAATATCTTAAAACGTATAAAGTCACGAAAAGAATTAATTAATAGAAATACACAGAGAATAAAAGAATTGGAAACTAGAATTTTTGTTGAAAATGGAGGACAAAAAATCAGTAATAGCGTATGAGCTGCACAGACCAGCACGCAGAAATTATCAACGTCGTCATGTTGACATACGAGCACTTGATGAAACTTGGCAAGCTGATCTAGTTGAAATGATTCCTTATGCAACAGTAAATAAAGGAAACAAATATCTGCTGACTGTCATAGATATTTTTTCAAAGTATGCTTGGGCTGTACCGACTAAAAGTAAAAGCGGCAGTGATGTCACTAGTGCAATGAAATCTATATTTCAACAAGGACGTGTACCAAAAAATCTGCATGTTGACCAAGGCAAAGAATTTTATAACAAAGAATTTCAAGAACTTATGAAGCGTAAAAATATCAACATGTACTCAACATTCAGCAACTTGAAGGCATCAATATGTGAACGTTTTAATCGAACACTTAAGACTAACATGTGGCATCAATTCACCGCTCGTGGCAATTATAAGTGGATTGATATATATGAAGATTTATTACACAAATATAATACAAGAAAACATCGTACTATTAAACTGGAACCTATTGATGTAACTGCTAAAAATGAAAAGCAGATATTTGAAAAAATATACAAACCTCTTCAAATTCAGCGACAAGCACGAAAAAATAAATTCAAAGTTGGAGACAAAGTTCGAATCAGCAAGTACAAACATGTGTTTGAAAAAGGCTACACACCCAACTGGACCACTGAAATTTTTACAATCAAGACAGTGCAGAATACAAATCCAACAACATACAAACTTGTAGACTATCAGGATAAGCCAATTGAAGGTGGATTTTATGTTGAAGAACTCAGCAAAGTCAAGCATCCGGATGTCTATCTAATAGAAAAAATTATAAAAAAACGTGGAAATAAATTATATGTAAAGTGGCTCGGCTTCGACAGCTCACACAACACCTGGATTGATAAATCAGACCTGTAAAACTTATGTTCTAATAAATAAAAACAAAATTTTTAATTGTATATACATTTTTTTTATTTTCAAACCTTAAAACTAATTTTACAAAAAAACTTAAAAATAATATTTACATTTTTTTTATTTAAATAAGTTCCCTTTTATTTTCAAACTAATTTACATAAGTTCTCTTTTTTTAATTTTACAACTATTTACATAAGTTTTCTTTTTTTAATTACTATCTCATCATCATCATCATCATCTACAATAATTTTCTTATTTTTATAGCCCCATGGTAGGGTGTCATGACTGCCGTCAATGAGCTGGCGCTTATCATCAGTCCAGCTCAATGCAATTTTATTTTGCGCAATTGTCCTCACATTATGCTTGTTTGATTTAATTAAATATTGTTTTTTAGAGAACGTAACATGATTATCTAAACATTGCTTGAAATCATCAAACGTGATTGTCCTCAAAGTAGGACCCTTGACTCCCTTTGCTCGTTTTTTAGCTTTTTCAATCTTATAAGTCTTGAATGCATATAATTTAGCCCTGAGTCCAGTGAATTCAGTCACGATTTCACCATTATTTTCATCCTTCATTAGACCCAGGACTTTTTTATTAGCTAATGGCATATTATATACATTGAGCGTGTTCAGCCGAACAAAATAATGAGTAATTTTAGTCAGTTACTCAGTGCACTGAGCTAAGTGTTCGGCCTGGACACTCGACGCATACTTAGGAACTTTTTTCTGGCCGCCATTTTACTTGGTATACCTTTTTGTGTCTTTTACCGCGTAAAAACGTCTACATCAAAATAGTAATTAAAGTGCAAATCGTAAGCTTTATATAAAATTCGCCGTAAAAAATGGATCAAAATAATTATGTTGAACGTTATGAATTCAGTGATTGGATATTTGAAATACCCGGCACAAGAGAGTTTCATTATAAAATGATGACAGGTAAGTGAAAGTGAGGTTACAAAGAGACTTTTGAACTGTTTAAATAAATAAATAAAATATTTGTTC
Organism: Microplitis demolitor; assembly: GCF_026212275.2. Taxonomy (NCBI): domain Eukaryota; kingdom Metazoa; phylum Arthropoda; class Insecta; order Hymenoptera; family Braconidae; genus Microplitis; species Microplitis demolitor. The sequence continues at coordinate 11,850,553 of NC_068553.1, forward strand.
AGCTATGAACTTAGAAGGCACTAATAAATTAAAGAAATAATAGTTAGAAAATTTTTTAAATGCACATGAAAAAATTTAGTAATTTGTACGTAAATTCTTTAAAATTTTATTTTTTCAAACGATTTATTAATTACTACAAAACATACTTATGTTTTCTAAATGTATACGCATATATTTTTATAAAATCTATTGAAAATTAAATTATATTTATTTAATATTTATTATGTAGATTTGGATTACTTCAATTCTTATTTAAAACAACTGGTAGAGAACAAAACTGTTGACGGTGAAACTACTGATGAAAATGTTTATCACGACAATGAAGAGAATTCGAATGTCGATCAATTACTGGAAGACACAAAATCAATTACAGAACACGAGTTTATGGAGCAAGAAGTCGCTGAGCAAGACCATGCAGAAGAAGAAGTCTACGTTGAAGTTCCTGAAACATTAACTCAGGAGGCTATTCAAAACCTCGATGACGAAGGTTTCATAAATTTTGTGATGCAATGCTAAGTCTCATATTTATCAGTTTATTGTTATTAATTAGTTTTTTTCCTGTAATTTTTTATTATAGAAGAAAATGTTTGGGATAATGCCTCTATAAAGTTGCTGCTCCATTCTTACCTAATCAGAAAAAAACAATTCAGAAACTCCAGAATCAAAAAAATAACACTGTGGCGTGAAATATCAGAGGTTTTTAAAAAAAAGAAGTTGAATAAAACTGCGGATGCATTATCAAGGAAATTTGGTAATATGAAATCCACGTATGCTTCTAAAAAGAAGAATAACTCCAAGAAAACAACAGGAGCTGGCCGTAAATCATGGCCATGGTTGAAAGCTATGGACGAAATATTTCACGATGATATATCTATCAATTTTAAGCAGGATGCTGTTACAAGTATGCCCACGGATGGAATTGATGGGGTTTTAAACTTAACGAAGTCGTCGTCTGGGTATGGTACTAAAATAATTTAATGTATATACTTTTTTTTAGGTGGATTTCATTTGAAATTGGTCGAGTTCAAAGATGAGCAAAATCGGTTAATTAGTTTGGAAATGGTGACAATTTAAAATTTTCAAAATTTTGTGAATTGCAAGTTTTGTGAGTTTGACGATAAAAAAACTTATTACATCCAAATTAAAACTTATTTCTAAACCTTTTATGTTTAAGTTTATGAAATTACCTTTAATTCGACCTGTAATTTTTATATTTTATATTGATTTTTAGTCATTTGATAGGCGTTTAAAAAAAAATTGTAGTTTTTCCAAATTACGTGGTAAATAACTTTGTACTGATAAATATGAAATCCACCTTCCATTTCGGGTGTGGCCGAATGGCATTTATTTAATATTATAACTACTATCTATAGTGAATGATCTATTGTAGCCCAAAGAATGGTGAATCTATTTCATCTGTCGCCGATAATGCCAAAGCTTCAAGTTCAGGTTTACATTCAAGTAAAGTTAATACTTGTGATAATACTGAAATAACTTCATCCAAATGTTATAAATCTACTAGAGGAAAAAATATCTATTATCACCGACAAAAACAGTTGGACTTAGACACTGACAAGTTAGAAGTTCTGCGAGGTTTAAAAGAGACTCTTGAAGATTGTAAAAAAGTACAAAAAGAAAATGTATTGATTTGGACTGAAAAAATTGGTGAATTGACCCAAGCTTATAAAGAACGTAATGAAATTTTGAAAAAAATCGCTGACTCTCAAAAATGATATCTATTTGATGCATATTTTAAGTATTATATACAATATTCAATTATCAATAAGGTATGGCATTCAAGAGACTTAAAAATCACTAGTCTTTTAACTAAGAATAAGATATAGTTCGAAATTTCCTTAATATCAAGTTTAATTTTAATTTTAAATAAGTATGATAGTAATATTGAAGTATACCAAAAAATCTCGGTTGTAAGTTCTTCAAAGACTTAAGAAGTAACAGTATTCGTTGCTGAGTAATATATATTATGTTGTTAAATAAATAATATTTTTATTAGAGCTCGAGTAAAAATTAAACTGTCGATATTCAATATATATTAAGAATTTAAAGATACTATTAAATAATTTTATGAGAATATTAAGGTAAAAAAGTACAAAATAATTCAGTAAATATGTGATAAATAGTTAATTATTTGTGAAATGTGATAATTTTCATATTCAGTTTACCTGAAAATGAAAAACGTATCTTTAAGTCTTATATGTTTAAAAGAAAGTTTATACTGTAGTAATATAAAAAGTTTACTTCATTGTTTGTACTAAAATATTCAATGTAAAAAATGTCATTCAGTTATCTGCGTTATTAAATTTATAAGCATGCTCTACTAACTTGATATTAAGAGATTGAGTCAAATGAAAAACTACAAATAAGTGACAGTTTTTTAATCTTGGTAAAATTATTTTTGTTTTTAAACTTATATTCATGAACTAAACAGATCTTACATTTTATATACTGTCAACAAATGTTACACTAAACTACCTAAAAATAAAGAATAGATTGATTTTCAAGAATCTTGTAGTTTTTTCAACAGTATTTTTATTAAAACAGATTTAATTATACAACTGTTATTTTTTTGCTATTTACATAGAATTCATGATGTTATTTCGCTTTACTTTTGCATCGGCATTTTCATTTTCCGCTTCTTCATTCATATCTACGTCCATTCCATTATTGTTATTACCATTATCATCATTATTATTGTCGTTATTATTAATATTTTCGCCAGGAAAATTATTCCTAATATTTACGTCACCCTGAATTAGAATAAAATTGTGCAAAGTACATGCTGCGGAAACTATTTTAATGGCCATATCAACAGATTTGACGTTTAAATATTGTAATCTACGAAATTTTCCTTTTAGTAAACCAAACGCGCGCTCAATTATTGATCGCGATGATGCATGTTTTACATTGTAATTGACTTGATGTCTGGTGAGGTGACCATTGTCTTTAAAAGACGTTAGAAGGTTCACCATTAACGGATATGCAGAATCACCAAGTATATGTTGGTTAGGCCGTAATAGTGGATTCTTAGCATCTGCTAGTCGGGTAAATAAAGTTGAAGATCTAAAAACAGATGCATCGTGTGCTCTACCAGGTCTTCCAATTAGTACGTCTATAAATTTCCCATTATGATCACATGTACCTATAGAATTTAATCAAATGTTTAATTATATGAACAGTATTAAATGTGATTTGTAAAAATTCAGTGAGAAAATAAGAATATCATAAATGTTTTATTCTAACATAGACACATAATATTAATATAGATATATAAATATATGATAATTTATCATAATACCTTGTAATATTATAGAATGTTTCTCTTTTCGATTATAATAATCGTTTGCATTGCCTGGAGGCTGCAAAATTTCAATATGAGATCCGTCGATAGCTCCAATAATTCCGGGAAACCCTTGTGGCTTTGAAAGAAATCCCTAAAGATCATTTAATCAGAAATCATTACATCTATAGTACTGTCATCAATACATACAGCTTCAATAACTTCGCATTCATTTGCATCGGGCCAACGGATGAACTGAGGTAGAAGATAAGACAATACATCAACAATTTCTGTAAATATCAAGTGAGCAGTAGACTTAGGTAGTCCAAATCTATCTGCAACTGATCGAAAACTATCTGGAGTAGCTAAAATCCAAATTGTTAATAAGATTTTTTTTTTCACAGGAATTGAATCATCATCATTATCATCATCGTCTTCATTATTGGGAATGTGTCGCCTGATGACATTTTCTAGCTCCTATAAAAACAATTCCAAGTTAAATCTTCACAAATTCAGATTGGTGTAATTTTTTGCTTGCCTCGAAGGATTCTCGTGACATACGAAAGTAACTATAAAAATCGTAATCTGTATAGTTTGGAATTACCTCCTCGTAATAATTCAATATTCTAGCGGGTGCATCATTACGAGGATTTATTTCAGCACCATTTCCTTCCAACTCCATGATCAGAGCTTCCGCTTCGTTCATAAAGTTTGCAAAACCTAAATAAAAAAAACTTCTTAATCGTTCAAAAATGAATGTTAAAATTAACTGATATTTACGATAATTTATTATTTTCAGTTGTTAAAAAACAAATTTTTAAATGATCTGGAGTTTTTATTAATTTTAACATCACCCACTTAAACTAATTTATCTACTTACCGTTTAATGGAAATTGATGCACTAAATTATTAATATCTTCGAAAGGATCAAATACAATTTCCTCCATTAAAATATTGTTTATAATATTCTCCATTGTAATTCACTTATTTCAATAATAAATAATATCATAAATATGACAGCATGAAAAATTAGGTTATGACACTTTTAAACTATAGTAAGAGTTAAACAGTGTGTCCAGGCGGAAAACACACTGTGCTCAGGAGCTCAGGATAAAATTTCTTTTAGTCTGACTAACTGACTAAAATTACTCAGTATTTTGTTCGGCTGAACACGCTCATTATCTTTTGGGTAGTCAGAGGTGTCAAACTTTGAGATATCACGTTTGATGATTTTATAGATATCTGGTACAGTGAAATGATAGATGAGACTGTCTGTGTCAGTATACATTAATTTGGACTCATCATTTTTAAAGTTCTTTTTTACATAATTATAATGAAAATCGTAAATAAATGTTGTAGATAAATCTAAAATACAAAAGCCGACATAAATAGGTTTATTGAAACAGACTTTAACTTTTCTCATCTCAATAATTACCATATCTTTATCAAACATGGTAAGACTATGGAAATTTGGCTTACATATCAATTCTTTGACGCCAAATCTACCCTCCCATTCAGTTTTTAATTGTACATCTTTGTGCTTTCTTACATTTTCCATAGTCTTATCAAATACAGCGTTGTTCATTAGCTTATAAAAATTTTTTTCAAACTCATTTTTTGCTAATTTTCTGCAGTCAGTGTTTTTATCAATATAACTTTTGAGCCAAGGTGATTGTTTGAATTGTAGTACTCTGTGGATTTTTATTAATTTTAATCCTAATTCAAGACATTGTTTTAAATTTTTATAATGTATTATATAATTTTTTTTATCATACAAAGTTGTTGATAATTTCGAGTGTTTGGATCCTGGTGGTACAAAGTGTTCTGGACACAGCGGTAAATCTTTATGGAGTTCATGTAATTCCTCAGGATACTCTAAGTCTACTTCTAATATATATCCTACACTATCATTATCATTTAAAAATTTATTTACATCATCATCAACATTTTCAACCCATTCAAATGAACCCGTCGGCAGTGACATACTCATTGCTGCACCATACAAGTTATTTACATCATAGTACATTAAATATGATTCAGCTTTGCTTGGATCAAAGTCTTCACCCATGTACCGATTATTTGCAGCAGCATATCGGTTTGTACACTGAGATACCCCACCTCTGAAACCTTTCTCGATAAAAAGTACCATTTCAGGATCAGTAAGAAGCTGAAGTTCCACACCAGTGTATTTTAGCATAGCATCATTAGACAGACCGGGAGCAGTATAGTAGTGTAATGGATCAAGATTATAAGTTTCAAAGCAGCTACGTCTAAAATTTTCAAACACATCTGCTAAAAGAAGTACATCAGTTTTAAGATATAAATCTGAGTACTCTCCCAGTGTTTTGATGTTAAATTTATTCCAGACTAGCTGAGCAAAAAAATAATCCTCATCAGAGACACTTTCATTTGTTAATTTTGAGAAGAATGATACTTGATCAGGCAATTGTTTGTCATTAAGTTTGTCAATACTTGAAATATATTCATATGGAAATATGCCTTTGCGTGTAACTAATTTAAATTGATTAGGATCAGGATAGTGAAGTTTCGTTATAAGCTTTTCATCATCACCAAGATAAGAAGCTAATTTTTCAAGGCTGGATGCCATAAATCTGAATGAGTCTATAAATCGTAATGTCACTGAAGTATTTTCAATCGATTTTGTGAATGATATATATTTTTCTTTATTTATTGGTAGTAAAGTTACATCACCTTTAATTAATGTAGCTAAACTTTTAATTAAAAAGTGTGAATCATAACCGGATAAATTGTGAAAAACTATGGGGATAACATGTGACTTTGGATAATTAGCATTACAAGATATATGAGCTGGACCGCGATAATTACCAGTGAAATGACAGTGATCATAACACTTATCTGTATTTGTTGTAATTATTTTTTCGCAAATATGACAAACAGTTGCCTGATCATGTGTCTCTTGCTGCTGTTTGGTGAGTGGTTTCATTGGTATGGGATTTTTTAAATATCCTTCATACTCGATAGCTAATTTTTCTAACTTTAAAATAAACCAATCGATACAAAATTTTGAACGATTGAATTCAAATTTAGATAATTTATTGTCATAACTGCAATGTTGATAGAATGCTACACTGTGTGGAATATGCTTTTGAGTTTCATCATCTCCTTGAGTCGTTTCTAGTGTACATTCCAAGTCTGCATATACAACAAACGGTACCGTGTCTTTATATCGGTAGTTTTTGAATTTTAAAATTTAATCTTTTGGAAATGTCATATGGACTTTATTCATTTTAAAACAATCAGCTTTGTGATTTTCATACGAATAATCATATTTGAAATGATTCAAGCATCTATCACAAAAAAATAATTTGCTGTTTGCCTTGGAAATTTGAGACTTAACTAGCCGTGAAAGATCTTTGATCAAAGCAAAGTGAAATTTCGGTTGTAAATTTTTAATATCAAAATCTGATATATTTAATTTAATATTCTGCTGTACCATTAAGAGATGAATAACTTTTTTATCAGACTTTATGAGTTTACTTAGATATAAAGGAATTATTGTACTTTTATTGGATTTTTTATTGCAAAATTCTGACTCGATACCGTAGACATTAATTGATAAATTATTTAATTTTTCAAATTTCGGGATATCATTTAAAGTGATTGGAAATTTTATACCTTCATATTTTTTAATATAGAGCTGAAGTGAGGATATGATATTTTTCTCGCAGGATTAATATTAGCTGGATGTAATGCTACTACAATGCTCCAGAGAAAACAGTGTTCATCAAAATTTTGAATATTTAATACTGCTTTTTTTGCCTGGATGTCCTTGGGTAGTTCCACAAACGTTGAATCTCCAGCTTGAAGAGGTGCATATCTTGACATTGTAATGATTAAACTGTGGATTTCTGTTAAACTCCACCCAGAATCCTTTTGATTGAATTCCGCGACTTTCTTCAATAATTTATCGTTGACATGATCCTGATACCAAGTAGCAAGAGATGTTGCGGGTAAAATTTCTCGGCTCTTAGTGTTGAATGACTTTGTTTCTTCGATGACATTTTCAGCTTTTACATTTCGAAATTTGCAAATCAATTCAACATTTACTTTAAGCCCAGCAACATCTCTGAGCATATTCTCAACTTTTTCAATGATAACGTCTTCAGCATCATCAAGAAAAGTACGAAGATCTGTGTGAGCTTGATTCACCACACATCCAGATTTAATGTTATTAGAAAATGCGTTTTCAAGATCTTGCCACTTGATGAGACGTCGGTTTGCACGCAAGTCACCACCAGTTACTTCTCCACTCAATTGCGCAAATTGATCTGCATACCAGTGCAAAAGTACAATATTTGCTCGTACACTTCTTCTGACTTGAACATTTATTTGCGGATCTAGCAAGATCTCATTGAAGTAATCAATTGTATCAGCGCAGACTTGATAACACTTTTGACAATGTTCTTCAGCTAATGGCTGATCATGTAAATCATTAAATGATTTAATTATTGAATCAACTGGACGCTGAAGCGCCGCAATAAAATCGTTTTGTACCATTTTTTAAAAGTTCATCTCTAAAGTCACTGTTTATATTTACACTTGAAATTGTCTGTCACTAGTAATGTTTATTAAGTAGTTTTTTATATAAATTAATTAGTTTAGTAAAAAATAAATTTAAAAAAAAATCGCTAAGATTGTTCATTTAAAAATTTATCACTAAAACTATTTATATATTGTTCAAATAACTACTTAGAAATTGTTTGTCACTACACTAGGATTATATATAAATTAATAAATTTTTAAAACATCACTACGATTGTTCATTTAAAAATTTGTCACTAAAATTATTTACATGTTGTTTAAATAATGATTGAAAAATTGTTTATATATTGTTTAAATAATCACTTAAAAAATTGTTTATTAAAAATTTTTTTTGTTATAAAAAAATTTTTAGAAAAAAAATTTTAAAACGCACACACAAGGAACTTCAAATCGTTGGAGATATTTTGAGCAGAGATTCGTACTTCATTGATTGAACTCGTACTTCTTTTTGTGAAGTATGCTCTCGCGCGGTACTTTTATAGGTAGGGAATGACTCATCAATTGCGCAGTAGAAAGTTTCTAGTTCTCAAAAGTACCAACCTTATAAAATGAAATCACCAGAAACTTGAAAAAATTCCCTAGAAAATGACAATAATTCCCTAGAAAAGAACAAAAATTCCCTAGATTGTATCAACATAGCCTAAGATCTAGATGTCGCCATGGAACATTTGACGTCATCTATTACGCAGTTCAAAATTTAACTGGATGAGTCATGATCTAAAAATAGAATCGAGTGAATCATCATCTAAAAATAAATATTCTACTGCGCAGTTAAAATAATAATGGAAAGTTTTTTTCTCGGAACTTTATGAGTCACCATCTAAAAATAAATATTCTAGAACATTCTAACTGCGCAGTTAAAAAATAGAACAAAGGAACTGGATGAGTCATCATCTAAAAATAAATTTTCTAGAAAATTCAACTACGCAGTTAGAAATAAACATTTACTGCGCAGTCAAAAAATAGAACAAAGGAATTTTATAAGCCAATCAAATTAATTAAAAAAATAGAGTGGTGGGGAGATAATAAAAAAATAGTTGAGCTGAATTTTTTAATACTTCAGTTCATTGTTGACTGTTGTCGAGATACAAGCTACAAAAAAATGGAAATGATACTGGATGTGCAGGGATACAGAGGCCCCGATAATCAGTTTATCGTGAAAGAACTTGCTACAATTACAATTCAACATGTGATTGATGATATTGAAGAGTTATCATGCACATTATTTAAGCCATCTTATCACTGGAAATCATTATCACATCAATATCAACGTCTAAATACTTGGGTAACACACTATTATCATGGAATTAACTGGAATGCTGGAAATACATCATACTATAATCTAAATGAAGTAATTAATTATGTAACACGTTATTATAAATATATTTACGTGAAGGGTTATGAAAAAAAGTTATGGATAAAAAATTTAATTGAACACGAGAAAATTGTAATTGATTTAAATGACTTTAAATGTCCCGCGCTAAAAAATTTAAAATTATTGAACAATGATTTTTGTAAATATCATTGCCAATTAAATAGCAATAATAATAATTATTCATGTGCACTTGAAAATGTAAAAATGTTAAAAAATTGGTTTATAAACACTCAATAAAAACTTTAATTTGAATTAATATTTGAATTTTTATTTTATTTTAACCATTAATAAAATTAATAGATTAATTTGATCATAATAATTTATAGAAATAAGTGATAAATAAAAAATAATTAGTTTCATTTCAATATATATTTTTAAGTTTTTTTAAACAGATTTTCTAATTGACTTGAATAAAAAAATATTTGTAAGGTATGTATAATTATTAGATTTTAAATTTTACCGCCAAGAGTATAATTCTTTATTAATATTTTTTAAATATGATGCTTAATTTTTAATATATTCTAAGTTAAACACGAATTGCTTAATTGATTTGAAGAAAAAAATATTTGTTAGGTATGTATAATTATTAAATTTAAAATTTTTTCTTTTATAAGTTTAACTTATTCAAATTTGAAAATTTTACCGCCATTATCGATCACTAGTATCGATGTGTTATATTAGTCTATCTCGGTAGAGGTCGCCTCGGTAGATATAACCTTTCCCGCGCGTAAATTACAAATCATTTTTATTCAATATATGATTGATTGATTCGTAAAAATAACGCTCAATATCGCATCAGGATATGTATTCGATTGTATTTTTGGTATAATGTGCATCAAAAAATATTTACTGTCATTTTTTACGCTATAACTTGCCGGTAATACAGCAACTACGTCATAGAGGAATGAGCCAATCAGGTCTCAAGTTTTTCGGTCCTATGCATTCTCATTGGTTGCTTATGCTAGACAAAGAAAGTATAGACAATAGATGATAAAAATCTCTCAAATCCAAAAAAGTGTCTGAACGTGTTGGTGCCGGTCACGAGTTTTTTATAAAAATTGTAAGTATTGTTGTTAATAATTAAGTAATAAGATAATTATTATAAATTAATAATACGTATATATTAATAATCAAGTGTGTGAATTAGTTATTTAATATAAATAATAAAAAAAAGTTAATGTTAAACATTCATGTCATCAGTGTTATATATAGATATACACTTATGCAGATAAATTTTTGTTTATTTAATAACTAATTCCATCAATCATTATATATATATAAATGAATAATATATATTAATGATTAAGTGTGAATTAGTTATTGATATAGATATACACTTATACAGATAAATTTTTGTTTATTTAATAACTAATTCCATCAATCATTATATACATTTATATATATATATATATATATATATATATATATATATATAAATATTTTGTTTATTTATGTTTAATAACTAATTCCATCAATCATTATATATATATATATATATATATATATATATATATATATATATATATATATATATATATATGTATTTTGTTTATACATATATAATAATTAGTTATTTAATATAAGTAATAAATTATGTGAAATAAATTTCTAAACTAATTTGTTTTTTATATGGAATAGTTTTAAATCAACAACAACAACAACAACAACAACAACAACAACAACAACAACAACAACAACAACAACAACAACAACAACAACAACAACAACAACAACAACAACAACAACAACAACAACAACAACAACAACAACAACAACAACAACAACAACAACAACAACAACAACAACAACAACAACAACAACAACAACAACAACAACAACAACAACAACAACAACAACAACAACAACAACAACAACAACAACAACAACAACAACAACAACAACAACAACAACAACAACAACAACAACAACAACAACAACAACAACAACAACAACAACAACAACAACAACAACAACAACAACAACAACAACAACAACAACAACAACAACAACAACAACAACAACAACAACAACAACAACAACAACAACAACAACAACAACAACAACAACAACAACAACAACAACAACAACAACAACAACAACAACAACAACAACAACAACAACAACAACAACAACAACAACAACAACAACAACAACAACAACAACAACAACAACAACAACAACAACAACAACAACAACAACAACAACAACAACAACAACAACAACAACAACAACAACAACAACAACAACAACAACAACAACAACAACAACAACAACAACAACAACAACAACAACAACAACAACAACAACAACAACAACAACAACAACAACAACAACAACAACAACAACAACAACAACAACAACAACAACAACAACAACAACAACAACAACAACAACAACAACAACAACAACAACAACAACAACAACAACAACAACAACAACAACAACAACAACAACAACAACAACAACAACAACAACAACAACAACAACAACAACAACAACAACAACAACAACAACAACAACAACAACAACAACAACAACAACAACAACAACAACAACAACAACAACAACAACAACAACAACAACAACAACAACAACAACAACAACAACAACAACAACAACAACAACAACAACAACAACAACAACAACAACAACAACAACAACAACAACAACAACAACAACAACAACAACAACAACAACAACAACAACAACAACAACAACAACAACAACAACAACAACAACAACAACAACAACAACAACAACAACAACAACAACAACAACAACAACAACAACAACAACAACAACAACAACAACAACAACAACAACAACAACAACAACAACAACAACAACAACAACAACAACAACAACAACAACAACAACAACAACAACAACAACAACAACAACAACAACAACAACAACAACAACAACAACAACAACAACAACAACAACAACAACAACAACAACAACAACAACAACAACAACAACAACAACAACAACAACAACAACAACAACAACAACAACAACAACAACAACAACAACAACAACAACAACAACAACAACAACAACAACAACAACAACAACAACAACAACAACAACAACAACAACAACAACAACAACAACAACAACAACAACAACAACAACAACAACAACAACAACAACAACAACAACAACAACAACAACAACAACAACAACAACAACAACAACAACAACAACAACAACAACAACAACAACAACAACAACAACAACAACAACAACAACAACAACAACAACAACAACAACAACAACAACAACAACAACAACAACAACAACAACAACAACAACAACAACAACAACAACAACAACAACAACAACAACAACAACAACAACAACAACAACAACAACAACAACAACAACAACAACAACAACAACAACAACAACAACAACAACAACAACAACAACAACAACAACAACAACAACAACAACAACAACAACAACAACAACAACAACAACAACAACAACAACAACAACAACAACAACAACAACAACAACAACAACAACAACAACAACAACAACAACAACAACAACAACAACAACAACAACAACAACAACAACAACAACAACAACAACAACAACAACAACAACAACAACAACAACAACAACAACAACAACAACAACAACAACAACAACAACAACAACAACAACAACAACAACAACAACAACAACAACAACAACAACAACAACAACAACAACAACAACAACAACAACAACAACAACAACAACAACAACAACAACAACAACAACAACAACAACAACAACAACAACAACAACAACAACAACAACAACAACAACAACAACAACAACAACAACAACAACAACAACAACAACAACAACAACAACAACAACAACAACAACAACAACAACAACAACAACAACAACAACAACAACAACAACAACAACAACAACAACAACAACAACAACAACAACAACAACAACAACAACAACAACAACAACAACAACAACAACAACAACAACAACAACAACAACAACAACAACAACAACAACAACAACAACAACAACAACAACAACAACAACAACAACAACAACAACAACAACAACAACAACAACAACAACAACAACAACAACAACAACAACAACAACAACAACAACAACAACAACAACAACAACAACAACAACAACAACAACAACAACAACAACAACAACAACAACAACAACAACAACAACAACAACAACAACAACAACAACAACAACAACAACAACAACAACAACAACAACAACAACAACAACAACAACAACAACAACAACAACAACAACAACAACAACAACAACAACAACAACAACAACAACAACAACAACAACAACAACAACAACAACAACAACAACAACAACAACAACAACAACAACAACAGCTTGAAAATAATAATGAAGAAACATGCTCACTACCAGACACTATAATTTTAATAGAAAATAATATACAACATAATATACAATATAATTCAGATGGTGAGTGGAGTACAAATGAAGAAAGTGTTGATGATGATGATGATGATTTTCTTTTATAATTATTTATTTATTTTATTTATTGATATTTAATAATTCTAATTTATTTAAAAATATTTGATTATATGTATTCCTATGACACACACACACACACACACACACACACACACACACACACACACACTGCATACATCAACAATCATTATTTAACTATTTATATTAGTTTTTAAGTAATTATTTAATTGCTAACTTTATATTAAAAAATTTTTTTCATTATATTATTTAAATAAAAACCATTATTGGACAAATTAAATTTTTTTACTTAAAATTCCCGTTTTCATCTCTATTTTCCACAATTCAAAAAGCACCGCGCCGCCGTTACTGCTAAGTATACGTAAGTAAATATATTTATTCGAATTTCCCGCGTACATTTTAAACTTCTTCGAGGATTGTTGCTCGCGGCGGCTCCACTCCCCTCCCTACATGCGTGCCTGTTGCTCGCAGCGGCTTCCATCCCTCCATGCGTCCTGTTGCTCGCGGCGGCTCCTCTACACCAAGGTTACTAGAGTAGTATTTCTAGTAACCTATTCTAGTAACCTTGCTCTGCATCCCTTTCCAAGCATCGCTGCTGCTCGCGGCGGGAATTTCAAACATAATTCTCTAAACGTCAGTGTGATGTCGCTCACATAGCTACACTTGCGCAAAATGACGTTTGAAATTGCCGCCTATATTACTTTCATTGAAAATACACACAAAGGTAGCGTAAAGCATCAGACAATAACACGCATGCGTAAACAACTGTTCAAATTTCCTACACACTTCTATTATTTTATTTTTTCTATCTTTTTTTTATAATTACATTCTATATATTACATAAAAAAATTTTTTTTTTCAAAGATATACGACTTAAATCTATAATGTATGCATGGAGAATACATAACAATTAAAAACATATTTTTTATATTAAAAGTTTTAATTTTATTATTAGATAAAAAGAAAATATACATAAATTTTAAACCATGATACAAATTATTTTTTAACTACAATAAGTTTTTTGCATGAGAATTACATTCACGATCGAATAACAAATTCATATTTATTGTATTTAGATCCATGAAATAAAAGATAAAGATTTTCTTGTGACACCATATCCATAAGAGTTTTTAATTTATCTTCATTAGCTATCAACTCGTTGTTTGTTCTTGCAGGAAAGTAAATTGTGAATTTATTATCCAGATTGGCAACTACTTTAGACCCATATTGCGTTGAAATTTTTTTAATTTCAGTTATTTTATATGTCATGTCAGTTTCCAGCTCCTGAAGTTTTTTAACAGGCAAGATATAAGCCAATGTGTTGATTTCATTAATTTTTGATAGATCCATCTCGAAAAACTAGTAATTCAATTAATCAATTTTCCAATCAATAACACATAATTTGAATGTTATTATAATTTAATACTTACTTGGTATTAAAACACACAATAAACAATAATTAAAAAATAAATCGAATGATCACTGTAATGAAATAATTCAGTAATAAATCACAAGCTTTTTTTTTTACAAACTCAACTAGAACCTTTCTCGATATAGACTGACTGCTGCGAGCTCGTGAGCTCAACGCTCAGCTCAGTATCTCCACTCTAGGCCGAAAACAAGTTCAGACTTGTCGGATGATGTCATCATCTTGAACATTCTATTGCGCAGTTAAGAAATGTTACTACGCAATTAGAAAAAACCAGTTCAGACTTGCCTGATGACGTCATCATCAACAAAAAAGAGGGGAGAGAAACTTTTACCACTAGATGGCATGCTCTTGTATGCTTCTCGCATGTACCTTTACATACCCCAGTTTCAATATATAAAACTTCAAATCAAACATTTACGTGTACATATTGCATTAATCAGAGTAGGCAACGCTAGTGTCAGCTCTGGGGTTAAGCACAAACATGATGCCAGAGCCTTTAACCTGATAGGCATTCCGAGAACTCATTCTAGTCATTAATGAAATTGTACATAATTTTACATAAATTGTACATTATTGAAAATTGTATATATTTTTTTAAAAAATTTGCCACTCAAAATATACACAAGGCACCATCTATCACAACACGAGCTCAAAATGGCGGACATGAGCTCAAAAGGGACCTAGATAAGCTCAAAAGTGAGCTCAGACGGTAAAAAGACTACCAAATAATGTCAATTAGCATCAAAATGATGTCAAAAGGTCCTAGATAAACACACTAACAGCCGACATCTTATCAATGGTCAATAAGTTACCCTTAGTCGGTACATTTTCATAAATCGATAACTTACCATCCGTCGGTACAACAGATCATGTCATCTTGCCCCAACTGATCCAGGACTCCCCTTACCTATCTACTTAGAAGCAGCAATAATGTTTAATTTTTCGACGATAGTGATGACATCTATAATGATATTGATAATTAGCTTTTGAAATTCAGTCGAGAAAAAAATTTCGATTGACTCCTCTGTACCCCATGCGACAGATAAAATTTTGATTGATACATCTGAATCCCACGCGACAGATAAATTTCAATGAAATTCTGTTGGAAGAAAATGAGCGGTTTAGTAGGAATGTGAATAGTTTTATACCCAACCATGAGTTGATCATGACAATAATTAATGAATATAATCTACAGTCTTTTTTCATTAGTTTTTTATCTGTTGATAATACTAAAACGTTGGCTTAATTATCTTAGACTATGCAATTGTGTCTAAAAAATTCAAATGGTTCATTTTAATTGAGTCATTGATCTGATATATATTTTAGATGACATATTAAGGTGATATTGTAAAGATCATAGGAAGTTTTTATGAAATAACAATAGTAGAAACAAAAGTAGAAATTATCAGGCATGGAAAAAAATATTTTGAAAATTTGCTTGCCGAGTTCTTGAAAATTCTTAGAAATTCCACAGTTTATAATTAGTTGAAAAAGTTATAGAAATTTATACAACGCATAAAATTTTTTTGATACCCCAGGTGACAGTAAAACTATCAGGCGTTTAAAAAAAGAATAGTTTGTAAGCTGGCTTGCCGAGTTCTAATTTTATATTATTCAAGTTTTATGAAAAACCATTTTTAAAATTTGTTTTATCATTCTTGCATAACATCTTGCTTTATAAATTATTGAAAGTTCAGAAGAAACCAATTTGAGAAGGCAATTTATTTAATAAAAGAAACTTCGTCATCTTTTGGATTAGAACTCGATATCTGTCGTCCACCAGTTTCACAAGTTGCTAACTTCTTTACGGCATGTACAATCATATAACAATGTTAGTTTTTTTATTAAAATAATTATTTTTATGAAACTTTATAAAGCTGTATGGAGTTTCATAAATAATTTCGACTTCTATTAGATTTAGAAAATACAATTCCGCTGCAAAATAATGACTTCCAAAACTTTTATAAATTATAATGAATTTTTGGCAAAATGTAGGAATTTTTATAAAACCTCATATAATTTAACACCACAATTTCACAGATCGTATAAATTTTTATTATATTTACGGAATCAAATTTTGATTCGTGGCTAGAGTTTTAATAATTTCAATAAGATTTAATAAATTTTTATGAAATTTTCGAAATTCAATATGTTAATTCTATAATCACTTCAGCTACATTTTACTGAGCGATGAGAACTCTACAACTTTTTGCATAATTTCATAGAATTTAAAAAAATTTGTCAATCATTATCAAATTTTGCGAAATTTTAAACACAGTATCCTTAATCAATGACGGAATCTTGAACAAAATTTGATTAAATTTTATGAAAATGTATAAAATTGTGCTTAATTTGATCATTAATACTTCGACAAGATGTTATAAAATTTAATAGTATCATACAAATTGCTATAAAATATTATGGAATACGATATTTGAATTTCATAACATTTTATAAAATCAAAAAATTGAATCTTGAAGTGTGACAATAATTTAAAGCTTTCTATCATTTTCAGGAAATTCGTTAAATGTCATAGAAAATAGCGAAATTTGAATGGAATATTTTATAAAATATTATCCAATTGCAAAGATTTTCAAAGAATTTTGAAAAAAATTTTTTACCAGGAAATGTTGTTGTTGATCTCTGAATGTTTTATGGTGGATCTGACATGTTATACTGTAATTGCAGTAAACAGCACGAGATTTGTCGGAATCGCTAGTAATAAATAAATATGCAGCATTATCTACCCGGCATGTTTCATAAATTATGAGCCATAATAATGAAAAACGAACAGCCAACTTAGTCACGATAAACAATTAGTCAGTAACTTAAGTCGAATTTTGTGAGAAATCCAATTTATTACAATTAGTCCCCACGCACCTATTATACGTATTAGACAGATCAATGTATGACATACTTAAATTTTAATAATACTCAATTTCAGAACAAACGCTAGTATAGAAATGTTCTCAACTGTGCGATATCTGAAGAAGTTTAAAATTACTTTTGATACCAGTCTTTACCTATTATTTTAAGAACTATCGTTAAATTATATATGAAACTGAGTTACCAGAAATTTTTAATGGTATTTTTTGAACATCGTTCATTCTGTTCACTTCCGTGCATAAAATATATTTCACTTATTAATGATGGAACATTTTTCATTTCAATTCATCATTGTACAAAGCATATTTTTTGATCGAGTCATACCACAAGTAAGTAAAAATATTCTGTGAATGAAATTTATTGATTCAATTGAATAATATAATTATCAAGAGATATTCGTGAAAGAAGTTATATTGTTTATATTGAGTGTATCAATAAAATTTTATAAAGTAGATTGATACACATTTTCAATGAGCGAATCTCTTTCCTTACCTAACACAATAACTTAATTGTTTTCTTTACGAACATAAATTTATCTCTTTCATGTTGATTTAATCAATTAATAAGAAAATATTTTTTGATATTTTTATTGTTAACTCTTTATTAAATCTTACTGCATTATTAATTCTTATCAAGTCTCTATTTTAAATATTGTCACAGCAAACTGTTTCATGAAATAGTTTGCACAAACATTTTTTGGTATGAACTATAAATCATTGTTCAAAAAGCCTGGTGTTTCTTTATCGAGATTGTGTTATCATAAATATAAATATCATGCTAGTGATATGATAAGCGATTGCAAAAGAGTTTTACGATTTTCCTCAAAAATATTTCAAGACGAATTGAAAATAATTTTTAAAAATAAAATTTATTGTGAGTCATGAATACACGAAAAAAAAGTGATTAAAAAATTTTATCAAGTGATACAACTATTGTATCACCTGTAATGTCAGCAGAGTTGATCTTAAATTTGTATCACCCGGTGATATAATTTTTGTAACTAATATATTTTACATGGGTCTAACTTGACCGCGACTATACTATACAACTAAAGTTTATTTAGTAGCTGTTACAAGTCAATAGTATCACCTGTCAATGTATAACCTAAAATTGACATGCATACATATATTTTTTAATTAATTGATTTATTCGGGAAATAAAAATCATTACTAAAAAAGAAGAGACTGAAAATTTATTTACGCAAAATATTATCTTTAATTATTATTTAACTGTTATTTTTAGAATAGGTTTATTTATATAACAATTTTAATTACAAACATTTTTCTAAAACTATTTTAGTTTTGATAAACTTTACATTATTCACAAATAAAATATTTTAATTTATTACACAGCATATCTTGTGGCAATATAAAAAGTTTGTCCTTTTTTGACTAATAAACAAGGATGAATGTCCACTAGATTTTTAGTATTGAAAATATACTCTGAAGTATTAATTTTTTCAATAACGTACACATAAAAATGCTGTTTAAATCCTAAATTTTTAAAAAGATACATTTGAATGAATATTTGGTTGTTTAAAACATAAATTTTATTTATTTCACCAAAAAGAGGACCATTATCATCATCAATTTTTACTATTATTGTAGTACTTTCTTGATACTTGTATCCATTGATTTCCACCCATTTATAAAATACTTTATTTTTTTGCAATTGAATTTTATTTGCTTTATCTTCAGTAACAATAGGCACATAACGAATTTTTTGTGTAATGTTAGCACTATTTATTGAATGAGCAGTTTTCAATTGATTTCGTACTGCTATAGCTTGTAAAATATTTTTTTTACAACTTCTACTGGATGCAATCATATTTAATTCGTGATTTTTCGATTCGAATCTCATAGACCATGTATGAATATGGGGACCATTATTAAGAATAATTCTTGGATAATGAATCATCAAATGAAACTTTGGTTTAAGATAAAAAATTATATCAATTACTAATGAATTAAATTTACTTATAAGATTTCTAAGTATGTTAACATGACTACACAACACTCTTAGTGATGTTATCATATCCACAATTTCTTGAAGTTTAGATATATAAAGACCAAACAGGATCATCGTCTGGAACCAGATCTCCAATCATTAATCCTAAATATCTTGTAAGGTATAATATTTCTGAAGCCGATAATTTTAGCCATTTTTTTTTTCAGAATATGATCCTTGGTAACTACGGGAGGTTTATTTGAACCTTCTAAATGGCCATAATTAAATAAGTCTCTACGTGAGTTGAAAATACTTAATTTAAAATATTCTTTTTCATAAATTAAATATTTTAAAATAGCTGTGATTGTATAATTAGCGACTCCTTCACAAAAGTCATGCATAATGTCGACGCTCTGATTGATACAAATATGAAAATCTGTAATTTTATGAAAAACACATTTTTCGACTAGACCTGTTACTTGAGGATTTTTCTCATTTCAATCAGCTTCGTAATTTTTACAGGTTCTAAGCAGAGATTGATCTGTTGTTAATAATTTTGACTTGGCTTTATCGATTTTACAAATGCGGCAAGAATGGAGACTTGAAAAACTCTCGACAAGCCCAAACACACTATTGAGATCTAAATTATCACCAATTATAGCCCCGACTTCAAAATAAATTGTTTCATCTTTACCATTTATTATTACGTTAAGACCATTTGTTTTTAATGTATTCAATTCATCAATCACAGGTTGAAAAATTGCCTCGTTTCCGTACACTTTGCGATCATCAGAATAAAGTAAATTGACTAAAAAAATGTTATTTAACCTAGATATATAATATTTTGGTAAGCAAGGGATTGACATATAGGTAACTCCCAATTTATTTTTGCCTGCATGACTTCCTAATCCATTACCCGTTTCAACATCGTCAAAAAATAAAATTAATGGTATAATAGTTCGATTTTTATGATTTTTAATTTTATTTTGCCACATATCAGCCTGAATAAAATTTGATAAAACTGTTTTTTCATCGTATAATAAATTCATATATTCTTTAACTTCTTTCAAAACACCAAGAAGTTCGAAGAATGATTTTAGAGTATGATCGAGTGGTATCCGTTTAGCTTTTACTTCTGTAGGATCAGATGCCATTATACCATCGCATCTTTTTTCACTGTTTGTTACTCCTACAATATAATCGATAGGTGGCACATATAAACCTTTTTTAGTAAAATAAGAAATCCTTTTGTGCTCACTTTTTAATTCGTCAAAACAAACAATTGAACTATTTAAAACTTTAAATATTTGATATTTAACACTTTCACTGACGTGATCTTCAAGAATGTCTTCTAATTGTTCTTTTTTACATGGAATCAATGGGTCTGATAAAAAATGTTTTGATTTGGCTACTATAAACTAGACTGTATTTCTTGGTATCAACGGATTATTATATAAAGATAATGCTAACTCCTCAACTGCTTGCTCAACTTTAAAAGTATTATTATCTATTTTCATCTTTTTACATTTGGAATTGTCTTCGCTAAATTTTTTTAAAGAGTTATCCATTGTTAATAATTATTTTATAAATGGGTTCTAAAATCTGTTATTACTCCCTTGCTTTTTTTTTAAAGCAATAATTAAATTAGAGACTGTGGTATAACTCGGTTGCTACTGAAAATTTAATTCTGTTAATTTTGTCTATTTCCACAGAAATTTATCAGATTTCTAAGAATTCTGTCAAAATATTCATAATTTTATATGATTTTGTAAAAATTTATGAACCCTGATTCAAAAAAAGTATTGAGACCGAGAAAAAAGTATTGAAAAGTATCGATTTTCTAGTCTATTCAATACTACTTAATACTTTTTTTTAGTCAGGGAAATTTTCAACATTTATTAAGGACATAATTTATTTAATTTTAAAAAATTTAAGTATTAGACCTTATGGAATTGCAAAAAATTTTATCAATATTCATCAAATTTGATAAAAATTCAAAAAACATTAACCTCGGATCATAATTTGATAATGTAAAGTTAATCAAAGCTCCTAAAATTATATGGGATTCAGATGCTGAATTATTAGACAACCATCTGAAATTATATGGGAAAATTCATTTCCATTCAAGTAAACTCACTAAATTAATTCGCTATGGTATGTGCAATGCAGCAATTAGTAGTACACTAGACTGATAGGCACGTGATCCCGAGCTCACATCCAGCAGATGCTCAAAATTTTATCATCCGATAAATTTCTTTAAAAGTTTTATGAACTAATGTACGATACGAAATATAACAAAAACTGAACATTCTTGCTCATCAAACTGGAATTGCATGAAATTGTATAAAATTTTTAAAAAGTTTATCACATTCTATACAATTTTATAATATTATTTTTGGTATAAAATTGCATGAATCAGATTTCCTGAATAAGTTAAGTCAAATAAACAATGTCAAATCATATGAGTGAACCCTTAAAAACTCATTAGAAATAAAATAGCAATAATAGTTCAACTAATACCCCACGCGACATAAAAGAATGATGTATACCCCACGCGACAATTTTTAGAAAATTGCTGTATTTTGCTATACATCCGACAAAAAAATGCATACATGAATTGTACAGGATACAAAACTGTCAAAAATATTGGTTTTGAGACTCCATGAAATATGGTCGGCAAAAGCCCCGATTGATAAACATATATATATATATATATATATATATATATATATATATATATATATATATATATATATATATATATGTATATATATATATATATTTTTACTTATTTATTAACAATATTAATAACAATGATATTTATTTTTTTTTCTAACAGGCTAAATTACACACAAATATCGATAAAATACTTTTCTTTCTAAAATGTCACGATAGTTTACCCAAGTATTTGCACAATCTTCACAAATATATCCCGGTTTTTGATTTATTAACACTTCACCACACTTAATACAATCTTCCGAAATTTTATACGAATATAAAAGATGCCAGTTTTGATTGCAATATTTAAATCTCTTTATAAAAATCATTAGACAGTCTTTTAAACAGTTTTCGCACATAGATGCGTTATCAAAGACATTATGATAAAATTCTTTTACTATTTCCCTTGGCATGGTACAATATGATGTTATCAAACTTGCATAAAATTTTAAATTTCTTCCAGGAATTCTTGTATGCGAAATTCCATATAATGCATCTAATTCTTCATCTTCTTCCATCTGCTTGAGTACTCCGGCAGGAATTTTTCATCTGTAATAATACTTTTAATTTAAGTATCATTACTAAAATTATAATATAAAAAACATTAAAATTTTGAAATTTGTTAGTTGTAAGTTGTTCGTAATTTTATAATTGAAATGAGGATAAACGGAACATGCTGGTTGTTTTTTTAATAATTCTTGCTCCATTATTTTCTTCTTGACTTGTTGGTAAAATTGGATAAATATTTTCATCTGCTGATGGGGCTGATGGTTCAGTATTTTCATTTATTGTTTGAATCTCTTGATTTTGTGTGGGTTGTTGAATTATAACCAATTCAACTTTTTCGTCGTTGCTTGAATTTGTATTATTATTATAAATACTTTTATGAATATTATTTATGTTATTTTCTTGTGCTCTTATCAAAATAAAATTAGTACAAGCATCCCAAAATGATAGACACATATAAAAAGAGCATCCATAAGATTTTCGAATTTGAAAAGCATGAGGTAATGTGTCGAATGATAATTTTACTAGTCTTATAATCATAATTATACTAAATATTCCTGCACTTGCAGATCCAAAAACTACTAATTTTCCCCATGTTTTTTCCCACGCTGAATCAGCTAATTTTTGTAAAGCATTAGTATCAAATAAATTCAATATTGATTCACCTTGATTCGCAAAATGCAAACCATCCATTCCTCTAGCAATATTACTTAAATTTGCTGGTTTTTCCACTGGAGACATAATTCTATGTCTTAATTTGTCGAGATCTTGTTCAGAATAAATTCCGCTTGTAGCTAAGAATTTTGGAGAGGTATATTTCCATGTTGGTTTAGTTAACGGTTGAATTTTATTTGGTGGTAAAACTTCAACTGGATTAGGTGTAAATTTATACCATGATCCATCTATTAAAAATAAAGGTAGAAAAAGTGGATTGCGATCAATCTGAATTCCTTTTCTTACTAAAATTCTTGTCTTTGGGGTTAAAAAGTAACTGTCATTTGCTCTTTTCACTGGCAATTTGTTATAACACTCACTTCTTGGGTAAACTGATACCTCAACAGGTATGCACTTAACAACATTTATCGATTCATCTGACATTATAGCTATATAACCTGGTCCTTTCATATAATTGTAAACAAACTCGTCTGGTTTACTTGCAATTGATAACAAATTTTTCAAAGTATTACATTCTAACATACAACGATGAATTAATACATCATAATATAATTGTTTAATTTGTTTTTGTATAAATTTTTCTACGTATGCAAACTTAGAATTAATATATGCAAATAAATCTAAATTTTCTATTGATATTTTATTACTTAACATTAAATCATTCTTTGATGTTTCAAAGATAAATTATTTTGGATGTTTAGTTCTGATTATTTTATAGCCACAAATAATTTCAATACTTGTTGTAGTTCATGCAAATGTTATCCCATTTGATTCTAAAGAATGATAATTTCATGCTTATCTGAATTTTTATCAGATGTTTTATTTACTTTACCCGTATATAAAACCCCAAAATTTTGAAAATCACATTTATGTGATGGAATGTAGTCCCAAAAAGTATAACTTCCCTCTAAATCTAAACAAGATAAATCAGATAAAGTATACGTTAAACCCGATTTTAAATAAACTTTATCATTTTCATATTTAACTTCCGCGAAATATTCTTGTATTGTTATTTTTAAAATCCCTTGAGCGACAATATTACTCCAACTTCCGTAAAAATCTGAATAACTTCCCCCTTTACACGTCCCATCATTACCGATTGATCTTGCGAGTGTTGCACCACGCGTAGTTATGCTATTAATTTTTAAACCGGTTATAAATAACGTACCGAATATATATGAACCCGATTTATGAATAAGTAAACATCTTTCTTTTGAAATTGCTTCAATACATTCCATATGTCCACTATGTACGACTGACATATGAGAATAAGCCCCGCAATAATAAATATTTCGATCTACTTCGATTTTACATTGAATAAATTTTGTCAAAGAATATTCTTTCAATTGTAATAATTGAATAAATGATTCTGTTGTATTTATTTCTTTAGGAAGAATATCACAATCTCCCACCTCTGTAATTGAAATTGTAGTTGAATTTGAAGAAAATCTTCCGCAATCATACCCAATCATTCCATTCACTGATGATGGCCATAATAAAATAAAATAAATCGCAAAAGTGATATTGATAATCATCTGTAAACATCAATTAATTAGAATTTTCATCATCGCTATTTTTCTTTTGTTTTTGTGTTTTTTTAATTGGTGTAATTTCTGGATTTATGAATGAATATTTCAATCGATTCATGTGAACTATTTGATTTCTTTTTTCTGTTTGAATTTTAACATTTCCTTTACCCAAAATATCAAGAATTTTGTGTGGTCCAGAGTAATGATCTTTTGTTTTACCTGGATTTGCTCCACTTTGTAAGAATACATATTGACCTACTTTTAAATTTTGTGGATTACAATGTTTATCGTAATATTTTTCAGATTTGTATTTAGCGTCAACTAAATTTTGATACGCTAATAATCTCATCTGTAATCTTGTGATTAAATCAATTAAATTACCTTGCACTGAAGGTAATTGTTCATATTCTCTTATTGGTTCGCTTGAAGGTAATCTAGACGGTTGTCCAAGGCATAAGGTGTATTTTTTATTGCTTCATGATAACTTGTATTGTAAGAAAATGTTGCTAACTCGATCCATTCGTTCCACTCTTCATCAACGGATGAGTAATGTTTAAGGTATTCGTTTAATGTGTGATGCGATCGTTCTAATGAACCGTTAGATTGTGGATGATAAGCTGTAGTTTTAAGTTTCTTTTAATATCGAATCGTTTTGCTACGCATTTTATAATAGCATTTAAAAAGTTACGACCTTGGTCTGTTAGAATAATTTTTGGCGGACCAAAATGACAAATAAATCTTTTAACAAAAGCAGTTGAAATTGTTGTAGCTAAAGTGTTAGGTAATGCTTCTGCAATACAAAATTTATAAAATAAATCTTGAATAGTTAAAATATATTCATTTCCCCTTTTATGCTCTCTATGTTTTACAAGAACTAATTTTTTTTATCGACAATTTAAACATTGTTGAATTCTACGTTGAATATCATTTTTCAAATTTTCCAATAATAGTCTTTTTTATTTCTTTGATAAGTTTTAGTAACCCCTTTATGACCCCAAATTGGTGATTTATGCATTTCATAAAAAATTTCATCTCTTTTTTTCATTAGCAACATAAATAATTGTGCCCAAACAAACCATAATTTTAATATCAGTTCCGTCAAAAACATTTTTTAATTCTGTTATGATATTATTCCACGGTAAATTTTCAATATTTTCACTTGTTGCGAAACTTACTGTTTTTAATTTTAATTTTTCTAAAATTTCTTTTAAATTTTCAATTAAAATTGCAATTGATTCTTTTTCTTTTTCACAAATAGGTAAAGCAAAATAATATTTATTTTTAATTTTCTTTTCAACTACTTTTCCTAGCTCTAAATTTTTAAATGTCGGTAATTTATTCAATTCTTTTAATTTAATTGCGCCATTATCGCATGGTTCATCATTAGTGCTAATAAAATAAGCTAAATTATCTTCTCGAAATGAAAATAACCTTTAATATCAACTATATTATGAATATTTCCCGTTTCTAAATTTTCTTTAATATCTGAATCGCTATGATCTGATGAATCTTTTTTATTATTGTTTTGTTCGTTTATTGTATTTTCAATATTTTCGTCTGAACTTAAAGAACTACTCACATTTTCTTGATTTAAATCTTGATTTTTTGTTTTTTTTTTCTTTTTTGAATTTGTTTCACTTTTTCCTTGCGTTTAATAGCTCTTGGTTGATTTTTAATTTCTTCGTCGGTTGAATCGTTGGTTTTATCACTTACTTTTTTTTGTATTTCTTGTTTGTTCTTTATTAAATTTTTATTTTTATTAATTTCGTCAGTTGTTTTGGTTGTTGATTGTGATCTTGTATTTAATTCTTGTTTCTTTGCTGCAGCTCTTGTTGTTACTTTGATTTGTTCAAATTCTTCTGTTTTGATTGGATTTCTTGATAAAGCATCCGCAACATAATTTGTTTTACCTGGTTTGTAAATAACTTTAAAATTGTATTCTCCTAATTTTAATCTCTATTTTAAAACTCTCGTATTCACATCTTTTGCTTTTTGAAACCAAACTAATGGTTTATGATCTGTAACGAGAATAAATTCTTTACCATAAACATATGGTCTAAATGTTTTCTCACCAAAAACAATAGCCAATGCTTCTTTTTCTTATGTTTCATATCTTATTTTAGCGTCACTCAATACTCTTGAAGCGTATGCACATGCAGTGTCTTACCCGATTTGTCCTTGTGATAAAACTGCTCCAATTGCATAACCTGATGCATTAGTAGTAATAATAAATGGCATTGTAAAGTCAGGTGTATTTAATACAGGTGGTTCACATAATTTATTTCTTGATATTTCAAAAGCTTCTTGACTTTCTTGATTCCATAAAAACTTGACATCTTTTTGAAGTGATTTTGTCAATGGCTTAGCTATTTTTGCAAAATCTTTGATAAATCTTCTATAATAATTAGTAAAACCCAAAAATTGACGAACTTTTTTCTGAGTAGTAGGAACTGGATATTTCTTTGCAGCTTCAATTTTACTTGGATCAGGTCTGATAGAATTTTTGCTAATCAAATGACCTAAATAACAAACTTCTCGTTTGAGAAACTTGCATTTATCTGGTTTTAATTTTAAACATGCTTCTTTTAATCTCTGAAAAACAATTTTTAATCTTTCAATGTGTTCCTGTAAAGTTCTTGACAACAAAATTATATCATCCATAAAAACATATAGTATAACGCCAATTAATCCTAAAACAATATCCTCCATCAATGCTTGAAATGTTGCTGGACCGTTTGCTAGGCTGAAAACCAATCTCAAAAATTCAAAATGACCAAAAATAGTCGAAAAGGCAGTTTTATGTCGATCTTTTTCCTTCATCTTAATTTGATTAAAACCCGATGATAAATCTAGTACAGAATAATATTCAACTCCACCCAAACTATCAATAATATCAATTATATTTGGCAGTGGATATGCATTTTTAATCGTCTTCTCATTTAACGCTCGATAATCAATTACCATTCTCCATCGTTTCCTTCCTTCAGAGTCCGGTTTCTTTGGAACTATCCAGACTAGGCTGTTCTATGGTGACCTTGATTCCATAATAATATTATTTTCCAATAACTCTTTAATCTGTCGATTGATTTCCTCCTTTAACGCATAAGGAATTCTATAATTCTTAATATTAACAGGTCTTTCATCTGTAGTTGAAATTTCATAATCAACTCTATCTGTTGCAGGTAAATATTCACCTGAAAGGTGAAACCTTTCAGTATTATCTTTTATTAAATCGTAAAGAGATTCTTTCTCAATTTTATTTAAATGTTTAATATTTAACACCTCTTTTATTGTTTCAAAACGTGATTTACTTTTATTCATTGCATCAATATCATGTGAAAAGTGTCCTGTGACATCCTCTTGATTCTTTTCTTCGTTCTTATGGGCATTGTTGATAACTAATACTCGCTGGACGTATATAATATCTTTATTAAATTAATTTATCGACTCATGTAAATTGTAATCTTTATTCTCAATATTGTAATTGGAATTTTCCTTTGAATTATTTTCTTGATTGTTTTTTTGTTTGATTGTGTTGATATTTTCAGATTTTTCTTTTAAATTTTTCTCATTTTCAGATTGATTATTATCTTTTTTATTTTCGTTAAAAATTTTAGTAGTTTCTCCATTTATTTTTATCTTTATTTTATTATCTTCTTCGGTTTCGTCTTCCGCTTCATTGTCTGAATCGTAGTCGGTATCACTTCCATAAATATTAAAATTTTGAAATCCCATACCCATTATTTGATACATATCTTCATCAAAATCAGATTCTTCTTCTTTTTCAATTTTCATTATTATTTCTTTATCTGTTTCTTCATCAGTTTCTATTTTTCCTTTGTTCATTTCATTTTTTCCTTTCTTCACTTTATTTCCTTCTTTTTTCATTTCTTCTTTCTCCATTTTATTTTTTTCTTTCTTCGTTTCATTTTTGTCTTCATTTATTTCTTCCTTCTTTATTTCATTTTTTTCTTTTAGATTTTTTAACTTCCTGCTAAGAAAATCGACGATTTTCAAAAATTTCGGGAAGTTATTGTTTTCATCCCGATTTTCGAAAATCAAGTTTCCATCAGATGTCGACGTTTTGAGGTCCTAGGAAGCTATTCTGACTATTTTCAGAATGATGTCCGAGTGTGTGTGTGTGTGTGTGTGTGTGTGTGTGTGTGTGTGTGTGTGTGTGTGTGTGTGTGTGTGTGTGTGTGTAAGCTCTTTGTAACTTCTAGAATTCAATAAAACGCGCCGATTGCCACGTCAACTATCAAAATCGATTGATTAGTTCAAAAGATATCGGCGTTGAAAAGTTAAAAAAATAACATTTTATGTTATTTTTTCCAGATAAATCATAATATAACGTACTAAAATGTGCCTGATATCATACCAACTCATCTTTTCTATGATTTCTTTTGATCATATAATGTCATCGAACTTGGTTTTTAGTTTAAATCATTGTTATGTCCAACTAGTAGCTTGTACTGTGATGTTGGACAATATTATTATAATTATTATTTTCGGCCCTAGTCTTTCGACCACTAGACCGGGAATGCCCTCAGTGGGGTTATCTGGGAGGTGTTATGAAATAAAAACGTTGAGTTTATAAATTTAAATTACTATTTATATTCTACAATTAAGCAATTTCGATTGTGCATACAATAAACTTGAAATTTACTTTATACCTAATTGGTTAGTCAACTTAACATTAACTTAACATAAACTCGAAGTTATACGGAGATATCAGGTAGGTTGTTGCTTATACCTACTCGTATAATTTGAGTTTTACAGAAACTATTATAAGATTTTTCAATAAAAAATTCGAAGCAGTAATTTTAAATGGAAAATTATCTCTAAAGGATTGTGTCACAAGTTACTATTGAATTTGGACATTCATTTGTTTTATATGATAACTTAACTTTACAGTACCTGTAGTCGCTGCAACTAGAGGTTGGTATGGTAGTATTTTACACTGACTCTAGGTATTACTTTCGTTTTTTTTTTTTTGTTTTATTTTGACCGTTAAGTTTTATACTTGGCAAATCACTGAATTTTAATGAAATGTTTGCAAGATGCTTAATAATGTAGATGTAAAAATACTTGTACAATATAAACTAGTACGGAACTAGCGTAAAACTGAAGTATGTGTGCGGACACAAATAAAACTAAACTAGTACGAAACTAGTGTAAAAACTGAAGTGTGTGTGGACACAAAAAAACTAAACTAGTACGGAACTAGTGTGAAAACTGAAGTGTGTGTGGACACAAAAACTAAACTGTTTGTTCCGGGACTAAAATTGAAGAGAGCGTTTCCTCTTTTGTGACACCTTTTATACTTTTCTAATTGGTCTATCTAGTGTGTTGTTCTGGGGGAAAACTACATCCAATAGGAGCGCAGCTTCTTAAGGGCCTTCCCTTTCCTCATGGTTTTTACCCTGGGAAGAGTGCCAATAACACTCCCCGATACGGGCCTATGTGCGTGCGCACCCGCACATACACCCACATGTACATTATTATATTTATTAAATATATTCATTATAATACTTTAGATTTATTTATTATTATAATTTTAGTTTATTTATTATAAAATTTAGATTTAGTTATTATTAAATTTCAAATCTATTTATGTTAAAACAAACTTAAATTTATTGTAGTTTATTTATTATAAAATTTAGATTTATGTTAGAACTTACTCACAATAAACTTAAATACATTTATTATAATAATTTAAATTTATTTATTATTATAATTTGGTTTATTATAAAATTTAAATTTAGTTATTATTAAATTTCAAATCAAAATTTACTTAAAATTTATTTACTATCAAATTTAAATTTATTTGTTAGTGTTAACGATTTGATTATATTTTGCAACCTAATAATTAATTAATATTTTAAATAATTTGTTGCAAAATTTAACATTTAAACATTTTCTTTAGTTAACATTTTCTGTTAATATTTAATTTTTATTTCCTTAATGACCTCTACGTCATAGGATTCTGTGTCCGTCTCAAATATCTAATTTTGTCTATTTGTTCTATGATAAAATATTTTAACAAAAGTGCACTTGAAGTGAAAGTAAGGGATTTAGATTGTGTAAAGATTGCTTATTGTAACTAAAATTTATTTACCTCTTACCTACGCCACGTACGCTTTTGTTGATAAATATTTTTAACTATATTTTTTTTTAAAGTGTTTCCAGATGGCCTCTGGGCCTTTAGAATTACCCGAAGGATCATTAAAATTACATTTAGTTGTTTGCTCTAGCATTTCAACAAATGTCAAAACAAACAAGTCTAAATCTTTTAAAAGCATTCAGAATTTTATAAATAGAAAAATTAAAATCTGGTCGACGGCTAAATTTTTAGCTGGGCGTAACATCATATTATCAACAAAAAAATCGATAGAACGTAGTTTTTAATATTTTTATCGGATATTTCATATTTTATTGTTTCTGACATGAGTCAAAACTTATTTAAATCTTGATTTTGATCCCTGACATTGATTTCTGCCTCAATACACTTATTTTACTGAACATAATCAGGAACTAAATTTTAAAAACCGCTTCATTGATGATTTTCGATTCTTAAATTTTCCAACTTCAGCATAACAGGTAACTTGTTAGAGCTTGAAAAGATCGTAAAAAAACAATTGCATTTGGGAATTTCGTTAATTTCAAGTAATTTAATACTTTTAGTTTTATATAAAATTGCCTCTTTTGGACAAAAACTTTCTTTTAAAATATTAGGACCACTACGTGTGTCTAACATTACAGAAATTTGTCCATCATTAGGATTTACGCTAAGTCCTAATAAAATTGTAGGACTTTTATTATTTTTATTTAAATCAATTTGTTCAACGCGAGTTTCTTTTTTATCAGAAATAGTTTTGATTGGAATTCTATTAAAAATACCAAAATGTGAATTAGAGGTTGAAGGATGATTTTCTTTTATTTGTTTTTCTTCATCATTTATTTTCTTCCAACAATCTCTAATTCTGTGACCCATTTTTTTACAATTATCACAACTAATAATTTGTTTAGGACAATTATTACTTGAATGCTCATGACTACCACAAGTTAAACATTTATTAAAATTTTTAGATTGTCATTTAAAAATTCGTGTTTGAATCTACACACTTCAGCATTGTGGCCAGATCTATTACAAATTTGACATCTTTCTCTAGAATTTAATAATTTAAAACATTTATCAGCATTATGACCTGGTTTATCGCAAAATTGACAAATAACAGTTTGTCTTAAATTTAATTGTTGGTTAAAATTTTTATTATTGTCAAATTGTTTATTTTGAATGTGAAAATCTTGTTTTTGTTGGTAATTAGATTGATGAGGTTTTTCAGAATTATTGTGTTCGCGTTTAACTTCATCGCAAAGAAACACGGGTTTTTTATTGCCTTTTCGTTTTATATTTTCAAATTCACTCAATTCTTTTCTTAATTTAATTTCTTGCTCAATTTTAATAGCTTCATCGAGTGTCCCTTGAAAATTACTATTTAAATTTCGAATTTTACTTTCAATTTCAGGATTAAGACCATTTAAAAAACTTTCTACTACTCTTTGTTCTACTTGTATTGCATAAGTATTATTTTTTGCTTGTGTTTGTGTTCTTTTGTGTACATCGATTAATTGCGTTGCAATATCACAAATTCGATTAGAATATTTCAAAACCGGTTCCCTGTCTTTTTGAAAAACGCGACCTAATTCACCCAATAATTGAATTTCTGTTTTATTTAGGGCTGCTTTTCCCCTTAAAAAGTCATAAAATTCTTGTTTTGTATTTATTGTTGCACAGTTTATAGATTTTCTTAAATCACCTCTTAATTTTTTTCGCAATAATTTAACCAAATTAGGTTGAGCATCTCTTGGTAAAGAACCAAAAGCTTCATTACAAGCGGATATAAATTCTGTAAGTGTCACATTTTCATCGTCATATTCGGGTACAAATTCTAACGCGTCACGTAAGGAAATAAATTGATTTGCTGAAAGAGCCATTCTTACTGGTTGTTTGTTATTGATTTGATTATTATTGTTATTATTGTTATTGTTATTATTATCGTTGTTATTATCGTTATAATTATCGTTATTTAAAACTTGCTCATCATTTAATGGTGCATTGTGTCAATTATAATTTGTAGAATCAGTTGCAGAATGTTGTGCAGAATTATTTGATGTGTTATTATGTATATTTACTTCGTCATTTTGAATTGGATTCAAGGTTAATTTTTTAAGTGGTTCAGTAACATTTTCAATATTAGAATAATGATTAGATTCAGAATTATTTTGATGAGAATTTCCTTCAATACTTTCATTAGTTAGTTGGTTAGTACTATGTTAATTATTATTTTGAACAAAATTTGAATAACTAAGTGGAATTGAGGTATCTTTAAGAGAACGTCTTCCACTAGGTCGATAAGGATTTCTTTGCTTTTTAGTGGATGAACCTGAATTTTCTTCCGGAGGATCCAGATTGATATCTATATTATTTTCTTTTGCAAATTTCCGAGTAACTATTCTATCGGACATAGAGAATCATTTTTTCTTTGAATGAAGTTATTTCAATTATTTATTTAATTCGAATAGATTTTATATTAAATTTATTTTTTTTTAAATATTTTCTTTTCTTTTTATAAATTAATTACTTTGATCATTATTGATGTTAAGTTTATTATTTTAACTAAAAATAAACAGCAACCTTATAAATACCGGACGAGCCCCCAAAAATTTTTAATATATGTTACGTCAAAATAACACATATTGAAAGTAGCGCTCCTGTTTAGCCTTCGCCTAGCGAAATAACTAGGACGGAGCTATAAGGATGACTGTTTATTTAAAATTAAAAGAAAATAAAAATAAAAATGTTTTGTTGTCTACGAGATAAATAAAAATAATAAAAATTAAGTAAAATAGAATTTAATTAATTAAGTAAAATAATAAAAGCCAAATTAAAACAACTTCCAAATTTATTTAAATCAAACAATTATTTATAAATTATTACAAAACAAAATTTAGTTTACATTAGACAATTAAATGCAATTTACAATTTTATACTTTTATAAAATGGTTTAACTCCCGATTTCACTTGTTATTTAATTTATTTAAAATCAATCAATTATTATTTAAATTTTATATTTAATTATTTATTCAATTAAATTGTTACCTTGATTTATTTTATGATTATTATTGTTATCAATAATTATTTATTTGATTTTTTTTATGTGTTATTCTTTCTTCTGAACTCTTGATAATTGATGGAATTTTATCAATATTGAATTTTATTTATTAAATGAATTATGTTTAAATAATTCAACTTGAACTTGATAATTGATGGAATATTTATCAAAATTATTTTTTTATTAAAATGAATTATCACTTTTAATAATTCAATAATTATTTAAAAATATTCTGAATTATATTTTTATGATTCAGTTTATAAATATTTGAATCATATTACAATGATTTAATAAAATGAGGGACCTTGCCTTTAAATAATTAAAATTTCGTCAATGACGAATGAGCTCACTTAGGAAACTGAAATCTTTTGTTTGATTTCCAGAAGAGCTGTTACCAGGTAGTAACATCCCTTCCAATAATTATTTAATTATACCAATTATTTTATTGGCTATAATTAAATCAATATTTTTTTCATAATGATTATATATATATATATATATATATATATATATATATATATATATATATATATATATATATATATATATATTTCATGACTTCCAATGCAGTTAGCAACATACGCATAAAGCATTGGAATCGAATTCACAAGTCAATATTTATCGATTCTTATTTTTTTTTCTTTATTGCAATAAATTCATTTTATTATTTAAACATTTTATAATTTATTTCATTTTATATTTCTTTATCTTTATTATTAATAAATTTATAATTAATAATTATTTTTCATACAAAATTTTTTTTACTTACAATCTTATTTATTTATTTTTACTTACAATCTTTATTTTATTCAACATCAATTTAATTATTAATAAATTTCATTATTTATTAATAATTAACAAATATAAAAATTTGAATTTATATTCAAATTTTAAAAACAAATTTTTTCATTATTGAACTTTTTCATTTATTCACAATTATTCAATTATAACTTTACACATAAAAAAATAATTTTAATTTAAATTCAAATTTCAAAATAATCAGCCGTATTAGTAGCTGGAAGTCATTTCATAATTAATTAATTTATGCAAAACCAGATGGCATAACACATATGGTTTTTAATAAGTTGATTGATAGTAAGAATACGACGTCGTGACGTTACACAAAGATAAGCATATTATGAAGCTTACACGGTAATACGGGCTGATAGATTTTGCGTGGAGCCAAAATTGTACATTTTACAAGACCTTCGATATCGGTTAGATAATTATTCTCTTTAACTAGTAGCGAGCACTGATCACCTGTAAAAATTTTAGGGTTACCAATGGGGAATTCACCTGTCTTACAAACATATGGGTAAAGTGAGCAAACATTAACATATTTTATTTTTTTCCCTTCTTCGACATCGTATAACTGTATAAAATTTTCAGTGCGGCCTCCGAAAAAAGTGTCACGAGGATTCAAAGGTTGTTTATCAAGCAAAGGGTGTGATCATAAAAATCTAGCTTTTTCCGAATCTCCTAGCAAAAGTTTATTGTATTCACATTCCCATATTCTATCAATTTGTAACATTACCGCATTTCATAAACAGTAACATCTGTTTGGCAATAAAATTTGAACTCGTGTTGCAAATTGAAAATAAAATTTGCTTGTATTTTTTCATTATACCATGTCAGGAAACAATCACGATCACCTTTAAGCATTGTATTCGGAGCATAATATTTTATATCAGGCATAGGGCCTATATAATTTACATTTTCAGGTGTATTAAAAAAGTGTGGAAAAAAACCTTTTTCTATTTCTTCAGCAAATCCGAAAGTTTTAGGTAACTTACGTAAGGGAATGTGCAAATAATTTAAACTATCTAAAATTATAGTGTTTCTCAGAGTCATCACAATAATTTTAGTACCGTCCAGTATTAATTTAGGTAAACGCGTTTTGTTAGATTCTAGCATGCATCGTAAAATAAACTGACCATCAAAACTACCAGCATTGTGTGCAATACAAATTACTTTTGTAAAACCCTTATAAGTTTGTAATGATATCTTTATCAGTTCTTCAACCGGATTTTCATCAAAAAGAAATTCGCGTTGCCCACAAAAATTACAAATATCTGTTACGTCTTTATCATCACAACAATAAGAATATGTTTTTTGTGCAACGCATAAATTAGGAATGTGAAGATATGTATCACTAGAATCTTTAATGGGCGTATGCTGCTGTGTCTCAAAATCATAAAATAAAAATACAACTTTTGATCACTTTTTTAACATTAACGGCGTCATATGACAATAGTGATTAATAGATCTCTTAGTATTACATACTCTACAAAATACGTTATTACAATCATGAGGATTTTTACCGCCTAAACGTACTAGCCGACAGCATACACTGCAGATTTTCATTATTTCACAGACGCTGGCATCTTTATTTTTTCCTTGTAAATTTCCAGAATGCTTAACACGATTTTTTTCAAAACATTTGCTATTTGTAAACTACCTATTGCATAATGTTCAAACGTACTTACGTGTATAATTACAAACATCTTTTAGAACATCTATGTTCTACACCCCTTGAATAACCTATATTATAAAAATTACAAAACATTTTACTGCCTATGGCCCCTGTTAAATTTACAATTGGTTGGAAATGTTGTGAATCTTCTTAGTATAATATGTATATAACATACTTTATACAGCCAAAAGTTAATTGAACAGTTTCACGCCCATCAAATATAGGTTTATTACTTTTACGTAGAGTTAAAAATTCATAAATCACAATAGCTACACCCATACGTTAAAAATATTTTTGAAAAGTAAATACATGTTCGATACCACATCCCCTATTAGAAATTTCAACACCCGCTTTATAAACCAAAGACAACGCTTCCATTTTTTGTACGTTACATCTATTCTCAGTGATGGATTTCCATTTTCGACGTAATTTATCTGCACGTATTTCACCTCTTCCTACATAGGCCAGACCAACTACTAATGACCGCGGTAAACATAAATTATCATTATTTTTAATAAGTATTATAGATTTTTTGTAAATAAACTGATGCGTTAAAATTTTTCGACCTGTGCCTTCAACACCATCTACAGTAGAAACTGTAATGACTAACTGGTCGTCTGCTGTGATAGTACCGGCACTTTGTGCTACGTTGCTTAGCAATAAGCCTAGATCATTAGGCGTATACGTATTAGCTTGTTTTAAACGAGACCATAAAGGTCCTGACGTGAATCTATCACAATTGATTGTAAATTCCACATAATCATGACCTCTACATTTCGAGGTAATGTGCGTTATAATGTCTCAAACCACCTTCAAGCCATTAAATATTATTGGTATTTGCAGGTGTCTGTAAGATACGAATATCGCTCTCCACCCCCTTTACACCGAATTTTTTAAAGTGTTTAGAGTGTTATTTTTCAATAATAAAACGATGGCCTGGCGGTTCTATACGCCGAAAATTGTTGTCTTCAGAATGTTGTAAGGCCGCGTAGTGATTAGCTGCTTGAATTTTCAAATGGGTACTTCTTGTTAAATCACCGCCGCGTTGACCATCTGTGAAAATATTATAAATATAGCTTTAACTATAATAGTCAAAATACTAACTTAGCTTACTTGTTCTAAAATTTATTCTTCTACATGATCAGCTCTAAGTTAGGTTTTAAATATTCAACAGATATGTAGTTTCCTCTGTCAACGTGTACCCAACCAATTTGATCTTTTGTTTCGTGAGGTAGTATTGTTGAAATGGTTTTTTTTTCGAAAAATCGATCCAATTCCCGTTATCTTCACGTTGTTGAGAAGGAGTGAAAGGCTGCGGCTATAAAAATTCGATGTAGAAATAATTCAAAATACACACGCAGGTTAAAATTTTACGTACCTCCATAGCAAAAAAAGACGGTACAGTTGACGATTCAGCAGCTTTTTCAGCATCATCATTATGCACGGTGTTGTTGACATCATTAGAAAAAGCGGTTAAAAGGTGTTCTTTACAATTCTGGTCTAAAATATAAAAATATTCAACACAATTTTTTTTAAAAGTTTCTAAATTAAATAGTAAAAATTTTAATATTCAAATGTATAGTACTACATACCATAAGCTGTCAATAATTTAGAAAGTCTTTTAGCCTGTTTCTGTTTACTATTTTTTATACAAGCACACACAGCGTGCATAATTTTATCACTTGGAAAAATCAAACTATTTGCATATGTATCACTTATTATACTAGCTGGCACAATTAAAATAATACGTTTCAATAGCAGTAACACTGCTTCTTCTGAAAGATATTGTCAAACTTTTAAGCGGTCGTCCGGAAACGGGACTGTTAATTCAGGCTTACTATTACGTATGAACATCACTAATTGTATAATCGCATTATAGAGTTATTTATTAATTTGCGACATTTTAAAATAAATCACATGCGTACGCTGTTTTTAATAGTTTTTTAGACCGTAGTTTACTCTGTTATGTACAAATGTAATGTGACAAGACAGTACAAACATAAGGTAAACAACATATTTTCTGCTGATGTTCCGTTTTGCAGGATACCATAGCATAACTATGATATAATTATATATATATATATATACGTTAATTGATTTAAAAATGATATTATTAGATGACCAGCATGGAATCCCATTCTAATTTATGAATTATTTACATATTTAATCATTTATTGGTACATACAGGACGTTTTTAATTTAAGTTGATAATGTACTGAAACTTTCAATCAGTAAATTTAAGATACCCAAGAATATAAGTGTAATTTGTATATTTTAAATGTTAATTAATAATGTTTTTATCTAATACTTTTTGACCGAATAGCATTACTAATGTTTTTGTTACTGAAAAACATCAACTAAGCAAAATAAGTTAATAATAATATAAAATTATAATATTTATAACAAAATAAAAACGTTGTTGTAGCGAAATTGAATATTAATGCTAGAAAAAACACGTGAAATTGTGTTATCTAAGTGTATGCTGTATTGTGAACATTTTAAAAAAGCGTATGAGGAAATTAGATATCGTAAATATTATTTAAGAGTGCTTTTATTCAATATTTTTGACTGCATAATTTTATATTTCTACATGTTGCTCAGATGAAACCTGGCAGTTTTGTAGGGTACTGGGGATGTATATAATGATGCATCTGTGACTATACGTCAGTATTACTAAAACTGTCTTAACATTGGTTATTATAAACCAGTATCATAATTGTTTAATTGAGTTGAACTACAAAGGTTTGTATGACTGCAAAATTCAATTATTTGTATAAATTTTAAAAAACCATAATTTACAAAGGTCATAATAAACACTTTTCAAAAATTCACCATAGATCTATCAAGGATCAATGCCGTTAGCCGTTTAAATTACATTTCACCAACCATAAAAATGATTGATTTGGAAGAAAATAAAGAATACAGGCTTCATAAATTCGTCTGGTGGACAATGCTAAATGTAAAACGGTGGTGGCTTCTTTAAACAATGAAAACAACATCTTCCTACCTACAAGAACAGCCAAAATTTTTAAAGAAAATCCAGAGCAGATTGAGTTGATAAACGCTGCTGCTATGGCCAATAAACTGTACATATTTTAGATTGGTACGCATTATTGCAAATGTGAATTCATATCGAAAGACAACGCGTAAATATTTCGCAAGCCTAAAAACCTAAGAATAATATTCTAAAAAATTGTTTGACTTAACGATTATTGCTTAAAATTACGCCGTAGTAAAAGATGTATAGATTATTATTGATTGGTTAATAAATAATAATAAACAGAGTAGGTTGTGTTTTATGAATTATTGAAAAAATCCTAAAATCATTATAATTATTATTTATATTATTATTATTATTATTATTATTATTATTATTATTATTATTATTATTATTATTATTATTATTATTATTATTATTATTATTATTATTATTATTATTATTATTATTATTATTATTATTATTATTATTATTATTATTATTATTATTATTATTATTATTATTATTATTATTATTATTATTATTATTATTATTATTATTATTATTATTATTATTATTATTATTATTATTATTATTATTATTATTATTATTATTATTATTATTATTATTATTATTATTATTATTATTATTATTATTATTATTATTATTATTATTATTATTATTATTATTATTATTATTATTATTATTATTATTATTATTATTATTATTATTATTATTATTATTATTATTATTATTATTATTATTATTATTATTATTATTATTATTATTATTATTATTATTATTATTATTATTATTATTATTATTATTATTATTATTATTATTATTATTATTATTATTATTATTATTATTATTATTATTATTATTATTATTATTATTATTATTATTATTATTATTATTATTATTATTATTATTATTATTATTATTATTATTATTATTATTATTATTATTATTATTATTATTATTATTATTATTATTATTATTATTATTATTATTATTATTATTATTATTATTATTATTATTATTATTATTATTATTATTATTATTATTATTATTATTATTATTATTATTATTATTATTATTATTATTATTATTATTATTATTATTATTATTATTATTATTATTATTATTATTATTATTATTATTATTATTATTATTATTATTATTATTATTATTATTATTATTATTATTATTATTATTATTATTATTATTATTATTATTATTATTATTATTATTATTATTATTATTATTATTATTATTATTATTATTATTATTATTATTATTATTATTATTATTATTATTATTATTATTATTATTATTATTATTATTATTATTATTATTATTATTATTATTATTATTATTATTATTATTATTATTATTATTATTATTATTATTATTATTATTATTATTATTATTATTATTATTATTATTATTATTATTATTATTATTATTATTATTATTATTATTATTATTATTATTATTATTATTATTATTATTATTATTATTATTATTATTATTATTATTATTATTATTATTATTATTATTATTATTATTATTATTATTATTATTATTATTATTATTATTATTATTATTATTATTATTATTATTATTATTATTATTATTATTATTATTATTATTATTATTATTATTATTATTATTATTATTATTATTATTATTATTATTATTATTATTATTATTATTATTATTATTATTATTATTATTATTATTATTATTATTATTATTATTATTATTATTATTATTATTATTATTATTATTATTATTATTATTATTATTATTATTATTATTATTATTATTATTATTATTATTATTATTATTATTATTATTATTATTATTATTATTATTATTATTATTTCTTTTTTTTAGTTAAATGCTCAGGGGGTTATCCCCGGTAGTCCGACTCTACCGAGGGCCTCACCTGAGCGCCAAATCATTACTACTGCGATGCTTCATCAACAAGATTATCAGTATGCGCAGCAGGCCAAGTTTCGTTGCCTTAGGAGACGGAGGGATCCGAGAATAACAGCCTTTTGCATCCGCGATGCCGAAAACTCAACTTGCGGAGAACAAGTTGGGATTTTAGCCAATGCAGACACAAAAGTCTGTTTCATCCCTCCTAGGACGCCAACAATAAGTACGACAAGCTTTACACGGTAGCCTGGGTAGAGTTTGCCAATTTCAAACAGGAGATCCTGATATATTTCGTGTTTGTGCTCTTCTTTAACCGTGATGTTATACTCAGCAGGTGCTGAGAACTCGATGACATAAATGTCACGAGCGGTTTTATCAAAGAGCACAATATCAGGTTTATTGTGATCGATTTTCCGCGTTGTTGTGAATGGCACGTTCCAATAAATACGGCAACGGTCATTCTCAACAACTTGCGGAATATCTCCTGGCAGATAAGGCAGCACTGGTGTTTTATCGATACCGTGAGTATGTCTTAGGTGATAATAAAGTACTCGCAGAGCAGCATTGTGACGCTGGACATATGCATTTCTTGCCAGCACAGGACATGCTGACAATAGATGCATAAGCGTCTCAGAATGTTGTTTACACACCCTACACAAAGTGTCGGGTAGCTGCATCAGGAGCACCTTAGCATGGTATTCAAGAGTATTGATTACACCATCTTGGCAGGCAAAAATATATCCTTCGGTCTCGGACATCAGGCCAGCTGACCTGAGGAAGGAAAACGTCAGCTGCTCGGACAAGCCATGTTCACGCACGTGTTTAAAGAACACGCTGTGCATGGACTTGTCCATATGTGTGCTGAGCAGTTTTTGTTGCTCAGCATTGCTGATGACCCTCTTGAATTCCTCCTTAGGGAGTTCGATAAGAGGGTTCACTCTTCCAAGACCGAGGGATTTTGCCGCGTACATTGCTGCCTTATATTAAAACGCTCCCTTATGCCTATTCTCATGACTATGAACAATTTGCATAAGGAAGTCGTTTTCATCTGCAGTGAAATTGACAACCTCGTATGTTATACCCAAAACCAAACGATCGTGTGGACACTCCAAGCTCTGTAAACCTCTCCCTCCGATGTGCCGGGAAAGGTATAATCTGGTGATTGAGGATTTAGGGTCCATGCTCCGATTCATATTCATGACTTTGCGTGTCTTGATATCGAGATCTCTGAGCTCTTTTCGGGCCCATTTAAGAACACCGAAAGAGTAGAGGAGTACCGGGACAGCAAGCATGTTTGTTGCAGAGACTTTGTTTTTCCCGGAAAGTTCTGATGACCAGATTTTCCGGAGTCTCCGCGCATACTCGCTGCAGAGAGTCGTTTTGATTTTCGAGGCGTCCTGAATTGGACTCCCGTCGATCCCTAGATATTTGTACGACTCTCCGGCGTCAAGATGGTCAATGACGCTCCCATCTACTAACTCGATATCCTCACGCACATCAGAACACTTACCCTTCACCAGATTAACGACCGCGCACTTGTCCAACCCAAAAGCCATGCCAACATCCCGGGTATACTCCCCTACAATATTCAAGGCTGTCTGGAAGTGTTCCTCATCAGAAGCATACACCTTCAGATTATCCATGTAGAGTAAGTGGGTGATCGAATACTTTCGATCATTTGGTGGAACCACTGAGTATCCACGGGTGCGGCGTAGCGCAACAGATATTGGCAGCAGTGAGATACAAAACAGCAGAGGGCTCAGAGAATCTCCCTGTAAGACTCCTCGTTTGTACTGTACAGCTTCGGTTACACGTTTGTCGTTGCCACATGAAATGTGGGACCGTGTTCGCCAAAGCTGCATCGTACGCCGAATGCATCCCACTGTATCGTGATTGACCCCGAGGCATTTGAGCAAAAAGAGAATAAGCTCATGAGATGTTGAGTCAAATGCCTTGCGGTAGTCAATCCAGGCCATTGACAGGTTGCGCTGATAGCAGATCGCGTCTTGAATGACACAACGATCCACTAACAGATTCTCTTTGCAACCTGACAGGTCTCTTTTACTGCCACGTTCTTCGTATATCTGCTGCCATACAGGGTCTATCTCCTGCAGAATGCGATTATTCAAGATTTTGGTGAAAATCTTATAAACCGCATTCAAACAGGTGACCGGCCTGTAGTTTTTCGGGTCAGACAACTCTCTTTTCTTTGGGATGAGCACGGTTCGCCCTTCTACAAGCCAGCATGGAATTGGTTCATTACCTCTGATGAACGCTGTAAAAATCCGGGCCAGATGACTATGGGTAGAAGTTAATTTCTCCCACCAAAACAGGTTAATGCCATCTGGACCCAGAGCAGCCCAGTTCTTACCATTGTTCAGAGCTGAACGAACTTCTTCCACGCTGACTTCGGGGCTCTCTTCATCAGCATTGTCGTTGCGATGTTGTCGACAAAATGCTTCGAAGTCGTTGAGAGCTGGAGTGTCACGAT
The DNA here is from genome assembly GCF_026212275.2 of Microplitis demolitor. Classification (NCBI taxonomy): domain Eukaryota; kingdom Metazoa; phylum Arthropoda; class Insecta; order Hymenoptera; family Braconidae; genus Microplitis; species Microplitis demolitor. The sequence continues at coordinate 11,895,095 of NC_068553.1, forward strand.
TCACGTTCGGTTGATCACCATACAACTCGGACCAGAGAGCTTCTACTTGCTCGATGGATAGGGAATCGCCAGAAACAGATGTCTTAGGTGTCAGAAAGCGTGAAGGACTTAACCGAAAAATTATTATTATTATTATTATTATTATTATTATTATTATTATTATTATTATTATCATTATTATTATTCTTATTATTATTATTATTATTATTATTATTATTATTATTATTATTATTATTTTTTATTGAATTTATTTAAACGATCAGACTTTTATATTGTTTAAATGAAGGAACAACGGCTTTACTGATCTTCTGAATTGACATCAATTAATTTATTTAGCGGGTAACGTTTTGTTAATGGTAATTAACATCATCAGACCCATATCTATATAAAAAAGTTACATTAAAATTTTGTTTAATTATAATATAAGCATTGTACAAAAATATATTAATTAGGTTTAACAATTATTAGTATTTAGTCGTATAGTTTAAGTAAAAATGATTATGATCTAGATCAACTTACAATATTATGTTGATGTCAATATTAATAATAATTAAGTTTGTATTTACAATAATATAATTTGTAGGTTATGTGTTTTATTTACATAAAGTTTTAATTTAGAAGTGATTATTGTTGTATATAAATCCTGTTTCAATATTTTTAAATATCTAAATATTTTTTTGTCCATTGTTTTTCAAGTGTTTTTGTTATAACTTATTTTTAATCAACAATCTACTAATCACCATGCGGTTGCAAATGCACTAAGTGGATGCTTTCGGATGTGTGTATATGGATAAATACACACAGTCAACACAAACGCCTACTATATCCACAACCAACAGCGGGTACTCGTAGATAATGTCGATTTCTTTAATATTGTATGGTAAATATTATCTTTCGGTATGTAGTATTTCTAGATAATCAGTTGTGAATATTATAAATTTCTGTATGGTAACTATCGTTGATTAGGTTTGAAATAATATTATATGTGCGAGTTAATGATTAAAGCAGAGTAATTATTATTTATATGTTCTGTATCTTTTCTTTTATTGACAACGATATTTTTGTGTTTTTCTAGATAGATACTTTCTAAAATTTTCCTTTTGTTGTAGTTATTTTCGTAATTAAGAATTTTATAATGGTCAAAATCAAAATTGTGGTCGTAATCTAGTCTGTGTATTGTTAGTTGTGTGTGTAAATGACTTGGTTTTTTGATATCTACTTTGTGTTCTGAGACTCTGCTTTTAATCCATCTACCTGTTTGTCCGATATATGCTGAGTTACAATCTAAACAATTAATTTGGTATATGAGGCCGGATTTTAAATCTTTGTCTATTTTATCTTTACCATCATTGTAATATTCCAATAGATTATTATTGTTTTTGAAAGCAATGGGAATGTGATATTTGCTGAATATGTTTTTAATTATCCTATTTGTCGATGGATTGTAATTGAAGCTGACAGTTTTTGAATAGTCTAGATTTGTGTTTTTTGTTTGAATTGGTTTGTGGTTTTTCTTGTCTATTAAAAATTTCCATCTTTTATCTATTTTATTTGAAATGAATTCTGCCGGAAAGTCGTTATGTAATAATGTTTTTTTTATAATTTCCAAGTTGTGATTGTTAAATTGTTTATCACCTAGATAAAAGGCTTTGTCTACTAAGTGATATATTATTCCGATTTTTTGAGACAATGGATGATTGGAATTAAAGTTGATATAGCGTCCCGACCAAGTCGGTTTTCTATACCAATTTGTTATGAGTCTATTGTTTTGTTTGATTAATTTAGTGTCCAGAAAGCTAATTTCGTTATTGTTTTCTAATTCTATTGTAAATTGTAAGGATTTTTCTTGATAGCTATTGAATGTTCTTAGAAATTCGTCTATTTTGTCTTTTGGAATACAAGTGCAAATGTCATCCACATATCTCTTAAAAAACGGAATATCAAAGGTGATTTTGTTTATCCTATCTTCAACTAAATGGTCCATTACGAAATCTGCTAGTATTGGTGATATTGGAGCACCCATTGGTGATCCAAATTTTTGTTTGTATATAGTATTTTGAAATGTAAAATATGTATTATCTAAACACAAATCTAAACCATTGAAAAAATGTGTCTTTGGTAATTTAGTAATTTTTGATATTCTGTCCCAATTTTTTCTCAAAATAGCTTTAACTAATTTTAATGGTAGGTTTGTAAATAATGATACTACGTCTAGGGATATTAATGTGTAATCTAAAGGAATGTTATTAAGTTTGTCTATTTCTTTTTTAAATTCAAAACTGTTTTTGACATCAGTAGGTTGTTTTTTTCTTGTTTGGTTTATAATATTTGTATACCATTTGTTTAGATTGTAAATCGGTGAGTTTATTGAAGAGATGATAATTCTAAAGGGCATGTTAGGTTTATGAATTTTAGGTAATGCGTATGCTCTTGGTAATGTACTATTGTGTGTAACAAGGAAATTTTTTGTGTCCTTGTCAATGTGTTTTAGTCTAAGCCAAGTGTTGACAAGGTCATTGTTTTTTCTTTGTAATAGTCTATTGTAATCTATGTGTTTAACTTTTTCATAAAGTTTTTTGTCTTCTAATAATTCTGTTACTTTTCTATTGTAATCTGTTTTTTCTAGTACTACTGTTATATTACCTTTATCTGCTCTAGTTACCATAACGTTAGGATTATCTTTTAGAAACTTTTTTATTAATATTGTATCGATGTTATTATTGTCTGCAGTGGATTTAAGGTTGTTCTTTGTTGTGTTTAATGTCTGTATGAATTTATTTCTTTCCTGTTCTCTTTTGTCTTGGTCTATTAAGTGAATGTTTTTTTCGAAATCGGCAATAAATTGGTAAGTTGGAAATGTATCTTTAGTGTACGGAATGCAATGTTTGTGGCCTAGTTGTAATATTGTTTTTATATTATCCGGAATGTTGATATTAGATTTATTAATTAGCCAGTTGTTTTTGAAGTTAACTTGTTGGTTGTTTGTGTCTACATTATTATTGTAATTTGTTATTGTATTTGTACTATTGTTTTTGTTTTTTAAGAGTGAAATTTTGTTTGAAATTGTGTTATTGTTGGTTCTATTTTTGTTTATATTAGATTCTTTTATGTGTTTAAGTAGACAAAGCCTTTTATCTAGGTGATAAACAATTTAACAATCACAACTTGGAAATTATAAAAAAAACATTATTACATAACGACTTTCCGGCAGAATTCATTTCAAATAAAATAGATAAAAGATGGAAATTTTTAATAGACAAGAAAAACCACAAACCAATTCAAACAAAAAACACAAATCTAGACTATTCAAAAACTGTCAGCTTCAATTACAATCCATCGACAAATAGGATAATTAAAAACATATTCAGCAAATATCACATTCCCATTGCTTTCAAAAACAATAATAATCTATTGGAATATTACAATGATGGTAAAGATAAAATAGACAAAGATTTAAAATCCGGCCTCATATACCAAATTAATTGTTTAGATTGTAACTCAGCATATATCGGACAAACAGGTAGATGGATTAAAAGCAGAGTCTCAGAACACAAAGTAGATATCAAAAAACCAAGTCATTTACACACACAACTAACAATACACAGACTAGATTACGTGCACAATTTTGATTTTGACCATTATAAAATTCTTAATTACGAAAATAACTACAACAAAAGGAAAATTTTAGAAAGTATCTATCTAGAAAAACACAAAAATATCGTTGTCAATAAAAGAAAAGATACAGAACATATAAATAGTAATTACTCTGCTTTAATCATTAACTCGCACATATAATATTATTTCAAACCTAATCAACGATAGTTACCATACAGAAATTTATAATATTCACAACTGATTATCTAGAAATACTACATACCGAAAGATAATATTTACCATACAATATGAAAGAAATCGACATTATCTACGAGCACCCGCTGTTGGTTGTGGATATAGTAGGCGTTTGTGTTGACTGTGTGTATTTATCCATATACACACATCCGAAAGCATCCACTTAGTGCATTTGCAACCGCATGGTGATTAGTAGATTGTTGATTAAAAATAAGTTATAACAAAAACACTTGAAAAACAATGGACAAAAAAATATTTAGATATTTAAAAATATTGAAACAGGATTTATATACAACAATAATCACTTCTAAATTAAAACTTTATGTAAATAAAACACATAACCTACAAATTATATTATTGTAAATACAAACTTAATTATTATTAATATTGACATCAACATAATATTGTAAGTTGATCTAGATCATAATCATTTTTACTTAAATTATACGACTAAATACTAATAATTGTTAAACCTAATTAATATATTTTTGTACAATGCTTATATTATAATTAAACAAAATTTTAATGTAACTTTTTTATATAGATATGGGTCTGATGATGTTAATTACCATTAACGAAACGTTACCCGCTAAATAAATTAATTGATGTCAATTCAGAAGATCAGTAAAGCCGTTGTTCCTTCATTTAAACATTATTATTATTATTATTATTATTATTATTATTATTATTATTATTATTATTATTATTATTATTATTATTATTATTATTATTATTATTATTATTATTATTATTATTATTATTATTATTATTATTATTATTATTATTATTATTATTATTATTATTATTATTATTATTATTATTATTATTATTATTATTATTATTATTATTATTATTATTATTATTATTATTATTATTATTATTATTATTATTATTATTATTATTATTATTATTATTATTATTATTATTATTATTATTATTATTATTATTATTATTATTATTATTATTATTATTATTATTATTATTATTATTATTATTATTATTATTATTATTATTATTATTATTATTATTATTATTATTATTATTATTATTATTATTATTATTATTATTATTATTATTATTATTATTATTATTATTATTATTATTATTATTATTATTATTATTATTATTATTATTATTATTATTATTATTATTATTATTATTATTATTATTATTATTATTATTATTATTATTATTATTATTATTATTATTATTATTATTATTATTATTATTATTATTATTATTATTATTATTATTATTATTATTATTATTATTATTATTATTATTATTATTATTATTATTATTATTATTATTATTATTATTATTATTATTATTATTATTATTATTATTATTATTATTATTATTATTATTATTATTATTATTATTATTATTATTATTATTATTATTATTATTATTATTATTATTATTATTATTATTATTATTATTATTATTATTATTATTATTATTATTATTATTATTATTATTATTATTATTATTATTATTATTATTATTATTATTATTATTATTATTATTATTATTATTATTATTATTATTATTATTATTATTATTATTATTATTATTATTATTATTATTATTATTATTATTATTATTATTATTATTATTATTATTATTATTATTATTATTATTATTATTATTATTATTATTATTATTATTATTATTATTATTATTATTATTATTATTATTATTATTATTATTATTATTATTATTATTATTATTATTATTATTATTATTATTATTATTATTATTATTATTATTATTATTATTATTATTATTATTATTATTATTATTATTATTATTATTATTATTATTATTATTATTATTATTATTATTATTATTATTATTATTATTTCTTTTTTTTAGTTAAATGCTCAGGGGGTTATCCCCGGTAGTCCGACTCTACCGAGGGCCTCACCTGAGCGCCAAATCATTACTACTGCGATGCTTCATCAACAAGATTATCAGTATGCGCAGCAGGCCAAGTTTCGTTGCCTTAGGAGACGGAGGGATCCGAGAATAACAGCCTTTTGCATCCGCGATGCCGAAAACTCAACTTGCGGAGAACAAGTTGGGATTTTAGCCAATGCAGACACAAAAGTCTGTTTCATCCCTCCTAGGACGCCAACAATAAGTACGACAAGCTTTACACGGTAGCCTGGGTAGAGTTTGCCAATTTCAAACAGGAGATCCTGATATATTTCGTGTTTGTGCTCTTCTTTAACCGTGATGTTATACTCAGCAGGTGCTGAGAACTCGATGACATAAATGTCACGAGCGGTTTTATCAAAGAGCACAATATCAGGTTTATTGTGATCGATTTTCCGCGTTGTTGTGAATGGCACGTTCCAATAAATACGGCAACGGTCATTCTCAACAACTTGCGGAATATCTCCTGGCAGATAAGGCAGCACTGGTGTTTTATCGATACCGTGAGTATGTCTTAGGTGATAATAAAGTACTCGCAGAGCAGCATTGTGACGCTGGACATATGCATTTCTTGCCAGCACAGGACATGCTGACAATAGATGCATAAGCGTCTCAGAATGTTGTTTACACACCCTACACAAAGTGTCGGGTAGCTGCATCAGGAGCACCTTAGCATGGTATTCAAGAGTATTGATTACACCATCTTGGCAGGCAAAAATATATCCTTCGGTCTCGGACATCAGGCCAGCTGACCTGAGGAAGGAAAACGTCAGCTGCTCGGACAAGCCATGTTCACGCACGTGTTTAAAGAACACGCTGTGCATGGACTTGTCCATATGTGTGCTGAGCAGTTTTTGTTGCTCAGCATTGCTGATGACCCTCTTGAATTCCTCCTTAGGGAGTTCGATAAGAGGGTTCACTCTTCCAAGACCGAGGGATTTTGCCGCGTACATTGCTGCCTTATATTAAAACGCTCCCTTATGCCTATTCTCATGACTATGAACAATTTGCATAAGGAAGTCGTTTTCATCTGCAGTGAAATTGACAACCTCGTATGTTATACCCAAAACCAAACGATCGTGTGGACACTCCAAGCTCTGTAAACCTCTCCCTCCGATGTGCCGGGAAAGGTATAATCTGGTGATTGAGGATTTAGGGTCCATGCTCCGATTCATATTCATGACTTTGCGTGTCTTGATATCGAGATCTCTGAGCTCTTTTCGGGCCCATTTAAGAACACCGAAAGAGTAGAGGAGTACCGGGACAGCAAGCATGTTTGTTGCAGAGACTTTGTTTTTCCCGGAAAGTTCTGATGACCAGATTTTCCGGAGTCTCCGCGCATACTCGCTGCAGAGAGTCGTTTTGATTTTCGAGGCGTCCTGAATTGGACTCCCGTCGATCCCTAGATATTTGTACGACTCTCCGGCGTCAAGATGGTCAATGACGCTCCCATCTACTAACTCGATATCCTCACGCACATCAGAACACTTACCCTTCACCAGATTAACGACCGCGCACTTGTCCAACCCAAAAGCCATGCCAACATCCCGGGTATACTCCCCTACAATATTCAAGGCTGTCTGGAAGTGTTCCTCATCAGAAGCATACACCTTCAGATTATCCATGTAGAGTAAGTGGGTGATCGAATACTTTCGATCATTTGGTGGAACCACTGAGTATCCACGGGTGCGGCGTAGCGCAACAGATATTGGCAGCAGTGAGATACAAAACAGCAGAGGGCTCAGAGAATCTCCCTGTAAGACTCCTCGTTTGTACTGTACAGCTTCGGTTACACGTTTGTCGTTGCCACATGAAATGTGGGACCGTGTTCGCCAAAGCTGCATCGTACGCCGAATGCATCCCACTGTATCGTGATTGACCCCGAGGCATTTGAGCAAAAAGAGAATAAGCTCATGAGATGTTGAGTCAAATGCCTTGCGGTAGTCAATCCAGGCCATTGACAGGTTGCGCTGATAGCAGATCGCGTCTTGAATGACACAACGATCCACTAACAGATTCTCTTTGCAACCTGACAGGTCTCTTTTACTGCCACGTTCTTCGTATATCTGCTGCCATACAGGGTCTATCTCCTGCAGAATGCGATTATTCAAGATTTTGGTGAAAATCTTATAAACCGCATTCAAACAGGTGACCGGCCTGTAGTTTTTCGGGTCAGACAACTCTCTTTTCTTTGGGATGAGCACGGTTCGCCCTTCTACAAGCCAGCATGGAATTGGTTCATTACCTCTGATGAACGCTGTAAAAATCCGGGCCAGATGACTATGGGTAGAAGTTAATTTCTCCCACCAAAACAGGTTAATGCCATCTGGACCCAGAGCAGCCCAGTTCTTACCATTGTTCAGAGCTGAACGAACTTCTTCCACGCTGACTTCGGGGCTCTCTTCATCAGCATTGTCGTTGCGATGTTGTCGACAAAATGCTTCGAAGTCGTTGAGAGCTGGAGTGTCACGATTCACGTTCGGTTGATCACCATACAACTCGGACCAGAGAGCTTCTACTTGCTCGATGGATAGGGAATCGCCAGAAACAGATGTCTTAGGTGTCAGAAAGCGTGAAGGACTTAACCGAAAAATTATTATTATTATTATTATTATTATTATTATTATTATTATTATTATTATTATTATTATCATTATTATTATTCTTATTATTATTATTATTATTATTATTATTATTATTATTATTATTATTATTATTATTATTATTATTTTTTATTGAATTTATTTAAACGATCAGACTTTTATATTGTTTAAATGAAGGAACAACGGCTTTACTGATCTTCTGAATTGACATCAATTAATTTATTTAGCGGGTAACGTTTTGTTAATGGTAATTAACATCATCAGACCCATATCTATATAAAAAAGTTACATTAAAATTTTGTTTAATTATAATATAAGCATTGTACAAAAATATATTAATTAGGTTTAACAATTATTAGTATTTAGTCGTATAGTTTAAGTAAAAATGATTATGATCTAGATCAACTTACAATATTATGTTGATGTCAATATTAATAATAATTAAGTTTGTATTTACAATAATATAATTTGTAGGTTATGTGTTTTATTTACATAAAGTTTTAATTTAGAAGTGATTATTGTTGTATATAAATCCTGTTTCAATATTTTTAAATATCTAAATATTTTTTTGTCCATTGTTTTTCAAGTGTTTTTGTTATAACTTATTTTTAATCAACAATCTACTAATCACCATGCGGTTGCAAATGCACTAAGTGGATGCTTTCGGATGTGTGTATATGGATAAATACACACAGTCAACACAAACGCCTACTATATCCACAACCAACAGCGGGTGCTCGTAGATAATGTCGATTTCTTTAATATTGTATGGTAAATATTATCTTTCGGTATGTAGTATTTCTAGATAATCAGTTGTGAATATTATAAATTTCTGTATGGTAACTATCGTTGATTAGGTTTGAAATAATATTATATGTGCGAGTTAATGATTAAAGCAGAGTAATTATTATTTATATGTTCTGTATCTTTTCTTTTATTGACAACGATATTTTTGTGTTTTTCTAGATAGATACTTTCTAAAATTTTCCTTTTGTTGTAGTTATTTTCGTAATTAAGAATTTTATAATGGTCAAAATCAAAATTGTGGTCGTAATCTAGTCTGTGTATTGTTAGTTGTGTGTGTAAATGACTTGGTTTTTTGATATCTACTTTGTGTTCTGAGACTCTGCTTTTAATCCATCAACCTGTTTGTCCGATATATGCTGAGTTACAATCTAAACAATTAATTTGGTATATGAGGCCGGATTTTAAATCTTTGTCTATTTTATCTTTACCATCATTGTAATATTCCAATAGATTATTATTGTTTTTGAAAGCAATGGGAATGTGATATTTGCTGAATATGTTTTTAATTATCCTATTTGTCGATGGATTGTAATTGAAGCTGACAGTTTTTGAATAGTCTAGATTTGTGTTTTTTGTTTGAATTGGTTTGTGGTTTTTCTTGTCTATTAAAAATTTCCATCTTTTATCTATTTTATTTGAAATGAATTCTGCCGGAAAGTCGTTATGTAATAATGTTTTTTTTATAATTTCCAAGTTGTGATTGTTAAATTGTTTATCACCTAGATAAAAGGCTTTGTCTACTAAGTGATATATTATTCCGATTTTTTGAGACAATGGATGATTGGAATTAAAGTTGATATAGCGTCCCGACCAAGTCGGTTTTCTATACCAATTTGTTATGAGTCTATTGTTTTGTTTGATTAATTTAGTGTCCAGAAAGCTAATTTCGTTATTGTTTTCTAATTCTATTGTAAATTGTAAGGATTTTTCTTGATAGCTATTGAATGTTCTTAGAAATTCGTCTATTTTGTCTTTTGGAATACAAGTGCAAATGTCATCCACATATCTCTTAAAAAACGGAATATCAAAGGTGATTTTGTTTATCCTATCTTCAACTAAATGGTCCAT
>NC_068553.1:11905462-11985462 GCF_026212275.2 Microplitis demolitor
GTAGGCGTTTGTGTTGACTGTGTGTATTTATCCATATACACACATCCGAAAGCATCCACTTAGTGCATTTGCAACCGCATGGTGATTAGTAGATTGTTGATTAAAAATAAGTTATAACAAAAACACTTGAAAAACAATGGACAAAAAAATATTTAGATATTTAAAAATATTGAAACAGGATTTATATACAACAATAATCACTTCTAAATTAAAACTTTATGTAAATAAAACACATAACCTACAAATTATATTATTGTAAATACAAACTTAATTATTATTAATATTGACATCAACATAATATTGTAAGTTGATCTAGATCATAATCATTTTTACTTAAATTATACGACTAAATACTAATAATTGTTAAACCTAATTAATATATTTTTGTACAATGCTTATATTATAATTAAACAAAATTTTAATGTAACTTTTTTATATAGATATGGGTCTGATGATGTTAATTACCATTAACGAAACGTTACCCGCTAAATAAATTAATTGATGTCAATTCAGAAGATCAGTAAAGCCGTTGTTCCTTCATTTAAACATTATTATTATTATTATTATTATTATTATTATTATTATTATTATTATTATTATTATTATTATTATTATTATTATTATTATTATTATTATTATTATTATTATTATTATTATTATTATTATTATTATTATTATTATTATTATTATTATTATTATTATTATTATTATTATTATTATTATTATTATTATTATTATTATTATTATTATTATTATTATTATTATTATTATTATTATTATTATTATTATTATTATTATTATTATTATTATTATTATTATTATTATTATTATTATTATTATTATTATTATTATTATTATTATTATTATTATTATTATTATTATTATTATTATTATTATTATTATTATTATTATTATTATTATTATTATTATTATTATTATTATTATTATTATTATTATTATTATTATTATTATTATTATTATTATTATTATTATTATTATTATTATTATTATTATTATTATTATTATTATTATTATTATTATTATTATTATTATTATTATTATTATTATTATTATTATTATTATTATTATTATTATTATTATTATTATTATTATTATTATTATTATTATTATTATTATTATTATTATTATTATTATTATTATTATTATTATTATTATTATTATTATTATTATTATTATTATTATTATTATTATTATTATTATTATTATTATTATTATTATTATTATTATTATTATTATTATTATTATTATTATTATTATTATTATTATTATTATTATTATTATTATTATTATTATTATTATTATTATTATTATTATTATTATTATTATTATTATTATTATTATTATTATTATTATTATTATTATTATTATTATTATTATTATTATTATTATTATTATTATTATTATTATTATTATTATTATTATTATTATTATTATTATTATTATTATTATTATTATTATTATTATTATTATTATTATTATTATTATTATTATTATTATTATTATTATTATTATTATTATTATTATTATTATTATTATTATTATTATTATTATTATTATTATTATTATTATTATTATTATTATTATTATTATTATTATTATTATTATTATTATTATTATTATTATTATTATTATTATTATTATTATTATTATTATTATTATTATTATTATTATTATTATTATTATTATTATTATTATTATTATTATTATTATTATTTCTTTTTTTTAGTTAAATGCTCAGGGGGTTATCCCCGGTAGTCCGACTCTACCGAGGGCCTCACCTGAGCGCCAAATCATTACTACTGCGATGCTTCATCAACAAGATTATCAGTATGCGCAGCAGGCCAAGTTTCGTTGCCTTAGGAGACGGAGGGATCCGAGAATAACAGCCTTTTGCATCCGCGATGCCGAAAACTCAACTTGCGGAGAACAAGTTGGGATTTTAGCCAATGCAGACACAAAAGTCTGTTTCATCCCTCCTAGGACGCCAACAATAAGTACGACAAGCTTTACACGGTAGCCTGGGTAGAGTTTGCCAATTTCAAACAGGAGATCCTGATATATTTCGTGTTTGTGCTCTTCTTTAACCGTGATGTTATACTCAGCAGGTGCTGAGAACTCGATGACATAAATGTCACGAGCGGTTTTATCAAAGAGCACAATATCAGGTTTATTGTGATCGATTTTCCGCGTTGTTGTGAATGGCACGTTCCAATAAATACGGCAACGGTCATTCTCAACAACTTGCGGAATATCTCCTGGCAGATAAGGCAGCACTGGTGTTTTATCGATACCGTGAGTATGTCTTAGGTGATAATAAAGTACTCGCAGAGCAGCATTGTGACGCTGGACATATGCATTTCTTGCCAGCACAGGACATGCTGACAATAGATGCATAAGCGTCTCAGAATGTTGTTTACACACCCTACACAAAGTGTCGGGTAGCTGCATCAGGAGCACCTTAGCATGGTATTCAAGAGTATTGATTACACCATCTTGGCAGGCAAAAATATATCCTTCGGTCTCGGACATCAGGCCAGCTGACCTGAGGAAGGAAAACGTCAGCTGCTCGGACAAGCCATGTTCACGCACGTGTTTAAAGAACACGCTGTGCATGGACTTGTCCATATGTGTGCTGAGCAGTTTTTGTTGCTCAGCATTGCTGATGACCCTCTTGAATTCCTCCTTAGGGAGTTCGATAAGAGGGTTCACTCTTCCAAGACCGAGGGATTTTGCCGCGTACATTGCTGCCTTATATTAAAACGCTCCCTTATGCCTATTCTCATGACTATGAACAATTTGCATAAGGAAGTCGTTTTCATCTGCAGTGAAATTGACAACCTCGTATGTTATACCCAAAACCAAACGATCGTGTGGACACTCCAAGCTCTGTAAACCTCTCCCTCCGATGTGCCGGGAAAGGTATAATCTGGTGATTGAGGATTTAGGGTCCATGCTCCGATTCATATTCATGACTTTGCGTGTCTTGATATCGAGATCTCTGAGCTCTTTTCGGGCCCATTTAAGAACACCGAAAGAGTAGAGGAGTACCGGGACAGCAAGCATGTTTGTTGCAGAGACTTTGTTTTTCCCGGAAAGTTCTGATGACCAGATTTTCCGGAGTCTCCGCGCATACTCGCTGCAGAGAGTCGTTTTGATTTTCGAGGCGTCCTGAATTGGACTCCCGTCGATCCCTAGATATTTGTACGACTCTCCGGCGTCAAGATGGTCAATGACGCTCCCATCTACTAACTCGATATCCTCACGCACATCAGAACACTTACCCTTCACCAGATTAACGACCGCGCACTTGTCCAACCCAAAAGCCATGCCAACATCCCGGGTATACTCCCCTACAATATTCAAGGCTGTCTGGAAGTGTTCCTCATCAGAAGCATACACCTTCAGATTATCCATGTAGAGTAAGTGGGTGATCGAATACTTTCGATCATTTGGTGGAACCACTGAGTATCCACGGGTGCGGCGTAGCGCAACAGATATTGGCAGCAGTGAGATACAAAACAGCAGAGGGCTCAGAGAATCTCCCTGTAAGACTCCTCGTTTGTACTGTACAGCTTCGGTTACACGTTTGTCGTTGCCACATGAAATGTGGGACCGTGTTCGCCAAAGCTGCATCGTACGCCGAATGCATCCCACTGTATCGTGATTGACCCCGAGGCATTTGAGCAAAAAGAGAATAAGCTCATGAGATGTTGAGTCAAATGCCTTGCGGTAGTCAATCCAGGCCATTGACAGGTTGCGCTGATAGCAGATCGCGTCTTGAATGACACAACGATCCACTAACAGATTCTCTTTGCAACCTGACAGGTCTCTTTTACTGCCACGTTCTTCGTATATCTGCTGCCATACAGGGTCTATCTCCTGCAGAATGCGATTATTCAAGATTTTGGTGAAAATCTTATAAACCGCATTCAAACAGGTGACCGGCCTGTAGTTTTTCGGGTCAGACAACTCTCTTTTCTTTGGGATGAGCACGGTTCGCCCTTCTACAAGCCAGCATGGAATTGGTTCATTACCTCTGATGAACGCTGTAAAAATCCGGGCCAGATGACTATGGGTAGAAGTTAATTTCTCCCACCAAAACAGGTTAATGCCATCTGGACCCAGAGCAGCCCAGTTCTTACCATTGTTCAGAGCTGAACGAACTTCTTCCACGCTGACTTCGGGGCTCTCTTCATCAGCATTGTCGTTGCGATGTTGTCGACAAAATGCTTCGAAGTCGTTGAGAGCTGGAGTGTCACGATTCACGTTCGGTTGATCACCATACAACTCGGACCAGAGAGCTTCTACTTGCTCGATGGATAGGGAATCGCCAGAAACAGATGTCTTAGGTGTCAGAAAGCGTGAAGGACTTAACCGAAAAATTATTATTATTATTATTATTATTATTATTATTATTATTATTATTATTATTATTATTATCATTATTATTATTCTTATTATTATTATTATTATTATTATTATTATTATTATTATTATTATTATTATTATTATTATTATTTTTTATTGAATTTATTTAAACGATCAGACTTTTATATTGTTTAAATGAAGGAACAACGGCTTTACTGATCTTCTGAATTGACATCAATTAATTTATTTAGCGGGTAACGTTTTGTTAATGGTAATTAACATCATCAGACCCATATCTATATAAAAAAGTTACATTAAAATTTTGTTTAATTATAATATAAGCATTGTACAAAAATATATTAATTAGGTTTAACAATTATTAGTATTTAGTCGTATAGTTTAAGTAAAAATGATTATGATCTAGATCAACTTACAATATTATGTTGATGTCAATATTAATAATAATTAAGTTTGTATTTACAATAATATAATTTGTAGGTTATGTGTTTTATTTACATAAAGTTTTAATTTAGAAGTGATTATTGTTGTATATAAATCCTGTTTCAATATTTTTAAATATCTAAATATTTTTTTGTCCATTGTTTTTCAAGTGTTTTTGTTATAACTTATTTTTAATCAACAATCTACTAATCACCATGCGGTTGCAAATGCACTAAGTGGATGCTTTCGGATGTGTGTATATGGATAAATACACACAGTCAACACAAACGCCTACTATATCCACAACCAACAGCGGGTGCTCGTAGATAATGTCGATTTCTTTAATATTGTATGGTAAATATTATCTTTCGGTATGTAGTATTTCTAGATAATCAGTTGTGAATATTATAAATTTCTGTATGGTAACTATCGTTGATTAGGTTTGAAATAATATTATATGTGCGAGTTAATGATTAAAGCAGAGTAATTATTATTTATATGTTCTGTATCTTTTCTTTTATTGACAACGATATTTTTGTGTTTTTCTAGATAGATACTTTCTAAAATTTTCCTTTTGTTGTAGTTATTTTCGTAATTAAGAATTTTATAATGGTCAAAATCAAAATTGTGGTCGTAATCTAGTCTGTGTATTGTTAGTTGTGTGTGTAAATGACTTGGTTTTTTGATATCTACTTTGTGTTCTGAGACTCTGCTTTTAATCCATCAACCTGTTTGTCCGATATATGCTGAGTTACAATCTAAACAATTAATTTGGTATATGAGGCCGGATTTTAAATCTTTGTCTATTTTATCTTTACCATCATTGTAATATTCCAATAGATTATTATTGTTTTTGAAAGCAATGGGAATGTGATATTTGCTGAATATGTTTTTAATTATCCTATTTGTCGATGGATTGTAATTGAAGCTGACAGTTTTTGAATAGTCTAGATTTGTGTTTTTTGTTTGAATTGGTTTGTGGTTTTTCTTGTCTATTAAAAATTTCCATCTTTTATCTATTTTATTTGAAATGAATTCTGCCGGAAAGTCGTTATGTAATAATGTTTTTTTTATAATTTCCAAGTTGTGATTGTTAAATTGTTTATCACCTAGATAAAAGGCTTTGTCTACTAAGTGATATATTATTCCGATTTTTTGAGACAATGGATGATTGGAATTAAAGTTGATATAGCGTCCCGACCAAGTCGGTTTTCTATACCAATTTGTTATGAGTCTATTGTTTTGTTTGATTAATTTAGTGTCCAGAAAGCTAATTTCGTTATTGTTTTCTAATTCTATTGTAAATTGTAAGGATTTTTCTTGATAGCTATTGAATGTTCTTAGAAATTCGTCTATTTTGTCTTTTGGAATACAAGTGCAAATGTCATCCACATATCTCTTAAAAAACGGAATATCAAAGGTGATTTTGTTTATCCTATCTTCAACTAAATGGTCCATTACGAAATCTGCTAGTATTGGTGATATTGGAGCACCCATTGGTGATCCAAATTTTTGTTTGTATATAGTATTTTGAAATGTAAAATATGTATTATCTAAACACAAATCTAAACCATTGAAAAAATGTGTCTTTGGTAATTTAGTAATTTTTGATATTCTGTCCCAATTTTTTCTCAAAATAGCTTTAACTAATTTTAATGGTAGGTTTGTAAATAATGATACTACGTCTAGGGATATTAATGTGTAATCTAAAGGAATGTTATTAAGTTTGTCTATTTCTTTTTTAAATTCAAAACTGTTTTTGACATCAGTAGGTTGTTTTTTTCTTGTTTGGTTTATAATATTTGTATACCATTTGTTTAGATTGTAAATCGGTGAGTTTATTGAAGAGATGATAATTCTAAAGGGCATGTTAGGTTTATGAATTTTAGGTAATGCGTATGCTCTTGGTAATGTACTATTGTGTGTAACAAGGAAATTTTTTGTGTCCTTGTCAATGTGTTTTAGTCTAAGCCAAGTGTTGACAAGGTCATTGTTTTTTCTTTGTAATAGTCTATTGTAATCTATGTGTTTAACTTTTTCATAAAGTTTTTTGTCTTCTAATAATTCTGTTACTTTTCTATTGTAATCTGTTTTTTCTAGTACTACTGTTATATTACCTTTATCTGCTCTAGTTACCATAACGTTAGGATTATCTTTTAGAAACTTTTTTATTAATATTGTATCGATGTTATTATTGTCTGCAGTGGATTTAAGGTTGTTCTTTGTTGTGTTTAATGTCTGTATGAATTTATTTCTTTCCTGTTCTCTTTTGTCTTGGTCTATTAAGTGAATGTTTTTTTCGAAATCGGCAATAAATTGGTAAGTTGGAAATGTATCTTTAGTGTACGGAATGCAATGTTTGTGGCCTAGTTGTAATATTGTTTTTATATTATCCGGAATGTTGATATTAGATTTATTAATTAGCCAGTTGTTTTTGAAGTTAACTTGTTGGTTGTTTGTGTCTACATTATTATTGTAATTTGTTATTGTATTTGTACTATTGTTTTTGTTTTTTAAGAGTGAAATTTTGTTTGAAATTGTGTTATTGTTGGTTCTATTTTTGTTTATATTAGATTCTTTTATGTGTTTAAGTAGACAAAGCCTTTTATCTAGGTGATAAACAATTTAACAATCACAACTTGGAAATTATAAAAAAAACATTATTACATAACGACTTTCCGGCAGAATTCATTTCAAATAAAATAGATAAAAGATGGAAATTTTTAATAGACAAGAAAAACCACAAACCAATTCAAACAAAAAACACAAATCTAGACTATTCAAAAACTGTCAGCTTCAATTACAATCCATCGACAAATAGGATAATTAAAAACATATTCAGCAAATATCACATTCCCATTGCTTTCAAAAACAATAATAATCTATTGGAATATTACAATGATGGTAAAGATAAAATAGACAAAGATTTAAAATCCGGCCTCATATACCAAATTAATTGTTTAGATTGTAACTCAGCATATATCGGACAAACAGGTAGATGGATTAAAAGCAGAGTCTCAGAACACAAAGTAGATATCAAAAAACCAAGTCATTTACACACACAACTAACAATACACAGACTAGATTACGTGCACAATTTTGATTTTGACCATTATAAAATTCTTAATTACGAAAATAACTACAACAAAAGGAAAATTTTAGAAAGTATCTATCTAGAAAAACACAAAAATATCGTTGTCAATAAAAGAAAAGATACAGAACATATAAATAGTAATTACTCTGCTTTAATCATTAACTCGCACATATAATATTATTTCAAACCTAATCAACGATAGTTACCATACAGAAATTTATAATATTCACAACTGATTATCTAGAAATACTACATACCGAAAGATAATATTTACCATACAATATGAAAGAAATCGACATTATCTACGAGCACCCGCTGTTGGTTGTGGATATAGTAGGCGTTTGTGTTGACTGTGTGTATTTATCCATATACACACATCCGAAAGCATCCACTTAGTGCATTTGCAACCGCATGGTGATTAGTAGATTGTTGATTAAAAATAAGTTATAACAAAAACACTTGAAAAACAATGGACAAAAAAATATTTAGATATTTAAAAATATTGAAACAGGATTTATATACAACAATAATCACTTCTAAATTAAAACTTTATGTAAATAAAACACATAACCTACAAATTATATTATTGTAAATACAAACTTAATTATTATTAATATTGACATCAACATAATATTGTAAGTTGATCTAGATCATAATCATTTTTACTTAAATTATACGACTAAATACTAATAATTGTTAAACCTAATTAATATATTTTTGTACAATGCTTATATTATAATTAAACAAAATTTTAATGTAACTTTTTTATATAGATATGGGTCTGATGATGTTAATTACCATTAACGAAACGTTACCCGCTAAATAAATTAATTGATGTCAATTCAGAAGATCAGTAAAGCCGTTGTTCCTTCATTTAAACATTATTATTATTATTATTATTATTATTATTATTATTATTATTATTATTATTATTATTATTATTATTATTATTATTATTATTATTATTATTATTATTATTATTATTATTATTATTATTATTATTATTATTATTATTATTATTATTATTATTATTATTATTATTATTATTATTATTATTATTATTATTATTATTATTATTATTATTATTATTATTATTATTATTATTATTATTATTATTATTATTATTATTATTATTATTATTATTATTATTATTATTATTATTATTATTATTATTATTATTATTATTATTATTATTATTATTATTATTATTATTATTATTATTATTATTATTATTATTATTATTATTATTATTATTATTATTATTATTATTATTATTATTATTATTATTATTATTATTATTATTATTATTATTATTATTATTATTATTATTATTATTATTATTATTATTATTATTATTATTATTATTATTATTATTATTATTATTATTATTATTATTATTATTATTATTATTATTATTATTATTATTATTATTATTATTATTATTATTATTATTATTATTATTATTATTATTATTATTATTATTATTATTATTATTATTATTATTATTATTATTATTATTATTATTATTATTATTATTATTATTATTATTATTATTATTATTATTATTATTATTATTATTATTATTATTATTATTATTATTATTATTATTATTATTATTATTATAATTATTATTTTTATTATTAAATTTAAATCTACGAGAGTGGGGACAGCTCATCCACTCTAACTCCCACCACCGCACAATATCCTTCTCCACTTTGGAGTGGGGTCCGCTATAGTGGCGATACCACTACTGCGCTTGATCCGTATATCGATGATAAAGAGATAATCAGAGTAGGCGGTAGACTGAAACATTCTTCGCTATCTCATACAGGAAAACATCTCATTGTTTTACCGACACAGAGTCACATTACACGATTAATTATACAAGAATATCATACTATGACATTACACGGAGGAACTTTGGCAACTCTGAACGTAGTAAGATCGAGATATTGGCCTATCAACGGCAAAACGACAACCAAGGCAGTCTAACGCAACTGCATTATCTGTTTTAGAGCTAAGCCAACAGATTATCCGTATTTTATGGGTAAACTCCATCGCGACCGAGTTCAAAGACGCCCATTTTTAAATACAGGAATTGACTATTGTGGTCCATTTTTTATTAAAGTAAATAAACATGGAAATCGCCATAAAATCAAGGTTTATGTACGTATTTTTGTATGTTTTGCAACTGAAGCAATTCACATTGAACTCGCATTTGATCTCAGCACCGAAACGTTTATAGGTTGCTTAAGAAGATTCTTTGCACGAAGCGGGCGGTCTTCAAATTTATATTTGGACAATGCCATTAATTTTACCGGCACTAAAAACAAACTAGATGAACTAATGAGCATATTTAATAATACCGAAACAGAACGTGAAAAACTTAATAACTTCTTCGTGAAAAATTGTACCGCCTGGCATTTCATACTACCCCGTGCACCACATTTTGGATGACTGTTGGAGGCAGCGGTCAAGTCGTTCAAACATCATTTCTATCGAACGACTGGAGATGAATTATTTACTTACGAAAAATTAACCACTTACACCACTGGAATAGAATCAATTCAAATCTCACGATTCATAACTCCTCAATCCGAAGACCCTAATGACCTGCAAGCACTCACTCATTGCTCATTTCCCAATAGAAGATACATTCACCACTTTGCCTGATACCGATCTTACTGAGGAAAAGGTTAACCGTCTTTCGAGTTGGCAACACATCCAGTACCTCAAACGGCATTTTTGGAAGAGATTGTACAAAGAGTACTTGAATCAACTTAATACACGAGGTAAATAGCAAAATCCGGTAGCGGATTCCGTCAGGATTGGAACAATGGTTCTATTAAAGGAAGACAACACACCACCTCTACACTGGCCCCTTGGCAGAATCATTGAAATCTTTCCTGTTGACGACAACCACGTACGAGTAGTCAAAGTTAAGACACACTCCGGAGAATATAAACGCATCATCACGCGGATTGCGCCTCTGCCAATCGACTGACAAAAAAACAACGAAAATTAATTATCGTAGTTTTTTAATTTTACTTCAATAAATAGCATATAGATTATAATCATTACCTTAGAATGATCAGTACATTTAATTATAAATCTTAAATTTAAAATATCGAACTTTACTAATTGAACGCAGTTCCTTCAAGGCGGGCGGTACGTTGAGAGTCAAACTTATTTATAAATTCAAGCATTAGACATTTTTTCGTTAAGAAAAATATCTGGGAAATACCCAAACACATTCTCACCAGATGTTTAGTTTCACTTAAATACAAACATTAATTGCTCAAAGAAAATTTATTTAAAACGTTGTATTGCTCGGGTCTTTTGAGAAACATCTAATCCCTTAATTGTCCACTTTCACTAAAATATTTTGACAACTTACGATAGACAATATTTAAAAAAAATTTAGCTACCTTCTCAATTTTATTCGAGCTTAATTTAAACTGCAAATACCTCTTTAGAATTCTGAGATCGAAAAGTTTAAATATTAGAGACACTCTTCTAATGTCCTATACTCCTGTTAAGGACTTGACAACTCAAGACTCTGATAACCTAAGTACTCCCACCAAATGTAATAAACCACTACCTAAGTTATCCCCACTTTTGTAAAATTATACCTGGAAACTACTTGTAAGAACTTTTGTAGAACCGATATAATTACTAAACCTTTAGTTCTCGATCTGTACACACGTTTTAATAAAGAACACAAAACAGATTCATCATTTATATTCACCTACCTGCCCATATTTACCTGCCTGCTTTCCTTACGCTTCAAAATCCCTGATTGTCCCTAAAGCCATGCAGGTCAACGATCGGGATTGTCTATCATACTTCTACTCGATACGAAATAGACTTATTTAGTATTCAGAAACTTGCTAAATATCGTGACGGTCCTATCAGGCTACTTGGTTGAGTAATAGAATAAATATAGTGAGTAGTTTTTACTAGATAGTTAATTAATATTAACCATTCGCCCGTCACCCGTCGCCTTCACTCTCGCCGATCGTGGCAACCTGTTTGCGAAAAAAAAAAATTTATTATTTTTTGAATCACCCTAATTTATATATTTATATATATATATATATATATATATATATATATATATATATATATTGTGGGCGGTTGTTTGGCTCACCTGGAATCCGTCAGACGAACTATCCCCGCACAATCTATTTGGCTTATTTGGTTCGGCTTCTGCAGTTGTTGGGCGCCAGATGATGTATCAATCACCAATTCAATTATCGGAAGAAGTCGGCTCAGGATGGAGGATCGGAAATAGGATGGGCACTTTAATTTACGTCAAATAATTATTCAGTTTTAACAAAATTAATTTTTCGTATATTAACCAGCAAGTTAAATTGATCGTTCTCCCAAAAATAATCGGTTACATCCAAACTATAAGTTGCCGTGGTCGGCTGACTCGATATAATGTAATAAGAATCAGGAATTCAAATAAACAACAAACACTACCTAATTTTTAATAATTATGACTCAATATAATTATTGTGACAGTCATTTATTCCGGCAGCACCCAATATTGCAACTTAGCGGCAAAGTGATGTAAATTCACTTGTCACTCGCACTCGTCGGTAACTCGGTTTCTATCTACATTTAACATCAAAATGTTGACTTGACGAACTAAAATAATAATGATACTACTAAGATCCTAATATTAATCTCCAAGCTTCGGGAAATAAAAAAAAAACAGGGCGCAAATAGCGAGACTCGAAATGCGTGGTTTCAATTAATTAAACAATAATCCAATAAAAGACCAACAAAATAGAGTAATCAAATTCAAATTCAACGCTTAACTCTCAATATTATCCGTCCATACATGTACGGTATCAAAACACGGCCGATTCAAATTACAAAACAGAACAAAATCAAAATGTACCAGCGGAATAATTTGAGTTGAGAACGCCTAACCCAAATCTAAGTTAGCAGTTAATTTTATTACACAAAAAAAAACCGACGGCGTCAACTCAAGTTATTCCTCGAAATAAATTAGTCAGACTCGCTCACCGGTCGATGTTCTCGAAGTCCTATATAACTTTCGGCTTTACGTGGTCGATGGAATTATAATGGCGGGCTAAGGACGGCGTCTCAAAATTCACCAAGTACGGGATGATCTGTCACGGTTGATACGTTCAAATCGTATCCTTACAAGTCGTAGAAATATAAAAGAATTTTTTTTTTATGTATATATATATATATATTTCTCTCTTGAGAAGAAAAAGTACATGAGAAAACTATTTTTTCTCAAGAACTATGGCGACATAGTCAGAAACAGTGAGACACAGGCGGCAAAACAAAACGATGCGTTCCGAACAGACCTTCAGTCCTGTTTTTTTTATATATAATAATTAACAGAGTGAACATTAGTAGCGTAGATCGCATAACGGTCCACCCAATACGTGAGAACCTAAAAACCTCATGCACTTAGACCTTTTTTTTTATGACGCCGACTTACTGACGCCAGAAATCGTACCGGACAAATATAACTACTTGAGCGTTGTCAACGCTTTACAATTGAGTCGTATTGTACTAATGGACCACGCATATTAGATATTTCTCTTTCTGGGAATTTCATCATTTTTTCTTAACGTACTTTTAAAATTTATGTATCCGTTCTCATTTAACTAATCTAAGCATAGAAACGGTAGTCTTCTTTGATTTTTCATCTTAAAATTATAGACCACCCAACTCATACGCACCTGCATGTGATTCCTGGAAATTAGAGAAAGCTAATGGAAACCTTCAAATTTATGGTTTCCTACACGGGCATGCTCAGCGACAGAGTGGCGCCAGCCTACTTAATAGTCAAAATTTGTTCCCCAGGGACCACACATGTGCATGGGCCTAGAACTTTCAGGCGAGTCCGCGTCCTCTCATATGAGAAACTGGTTACCACCACTTTTCATATGTGAGGATCATATAAAAAGACCATGGACCTTAGCTCATCAGTTTTTTCGGGAATCAAACTCTGAACCTTACCGAACTCCGGAGAGTTGACGGTGTTCGTGGCTACAGGATTGATATCCCGATTGAGCATTCGGTCACGTAAGCCCAGATCATTGGATCGGTCCTTGATCGTCGTAAGCACTCGTATAATCGGTATATTTTTTTCTACTAGCTTCAAAAGTATAATCAACGCGATATTAGCGCATAGAATCCGATCACGTGAGCCCAGATCGTACGATTGGTCCTTGATCGTTATGAGTCGTGAACTAATATCAACCGTTTAGCACCAGTACAACATCGATTATCTTCATCTTATTATAATCCATTTAATTTCATTCATTTTATTATTTTTACATTGAAAAATACCACGAGAACGCGAAGAATCAAAGAATATTTAACCGCGATAAATGCGAAGATTTTTGAATAATATTTTGCCGCAAAAAAGCGAAGAATTTAAATAATATTTAGAAATATTTTTACCGCGAAAATACGCGAAGATTTTATAAATTTATATTTTTTTTTTTAATTACCGCGAAGACGTGAAGAATCTGAACACATTGAAATTATTTTACCGCGAGAAGCGCGAAGACCTTCATTTTAATTTAACCTACAGAGATTTAAAAACGCATAAACATTGAAACTTATACAACAAAGTAGACTAAGCGAATAAATAATTCGATAAATTAAAATGACATTAATTGACCGCTAAAACGCGTCGTGAATAAGTGTCCTGTGTAACTGCTGACAGTCTTGACACCTCACCAAAATCTGTTTAGGGTAAGTTTTCGAACATTTTAACGATTGTTTGGTATTTTTATTTTTATATACTCTGAAATAATTGTAACCCATATGAATGAAACATTTACTTTTATATTTACTATTCTAAATATTGCCATTTGTAACCCTTTTGTATTTCGAGAATATTGAGTCATTTAATAAATAAATACTCGTTAACATAAAACATTTGAAAACATTATTTTTCAGACAGTTTTACTTCAACAATAAGATACTAGCTTCACGAGGCTTTTCGGCAACCCACCTTCCTTTATCCCTTATTTTTCTACCTATCTAGCCGCTCAGACCGATAGTTCACAGTACGGGGTACACAATCTTACGTTTACCGCTCGACGTTTGATTGTGAAATTAGATCAGTCACATAATAAATTGGAAATCGTTTTGGGTTTTATCAATTTTGTCTTCAACAATATTGTGTGGGCGCGATTTAAATATAAAATAGAATAAACTGAGCATTTAGTCACGTGAGCCCAGGTCATAGGATCGGTCCTTGATCAATATAAGTACACTTTTATTCACTATATTTTATACGAATATCGTACCTACGCCCATCACGATCTCCAATCGTGACAGATCCAACTAACAATTGATAAATTGTGACTTGCTCAATCCCTGACTGGGTCAATGACTGGTTGTGGACACTGTGTCGGTCAAAGTATTTATCCGCACGCGGAATAAGTAATCACCGATCTCGGTGTCGCAGAAGAAATCCTTGGTACGGATTTCTCCCGTAGTATATTTAACGACAATACATCTTCTACACGCCACTCACGGCTTATTTCACTACCGGAATCTCAGACTATATTCCTTATTAACATTGTCGAGGATTCGCTTTGATAATTACAAATGCAGTTAAATTATTTAATTGCACAACAAACACGTGTCAATCACAACGAGGTACGATCCAGAATGACGTCGTCTGTTTTCCTCCGCAATTTCCCGCCTGTAGTTCAGGGCTTCTTTACTTGGCGGCGCTTCGATAGTGTCTCGAACAGGCTACGCTTCCCATTGTGACTGTCGATTTTATATTCCCCTTGAGATTGTCAGTTCGAATTCAATGTCAAGTTCGGAAATTTCCGCGAGTGGTAATTTTTCCAAAGTCGTTCCACGACCATTCCGGGCAGTTGTTGTCGGGTCGGTCCTGTCCTCTTGGGCTCTGCTGACCAGCAAACGAGTCTCTGTGTCTTAACCTAATAACGCCAACTTAAACTAACTTAATTCCTAATTAACTTATTACTATTATTATTATTATTATTACTAATACTTCAAGTCCCGGATCTTTCTCGTACCAAGCTGCCAATTGAACGAATTAATTAATTTGAATGACGCGGGAAAGTCATTTAAAGTCGGAATCGGTCAAGTCAAAATACGAGAGCTGTCAAAATAAACATAACCTCACATTATTTGAAAATAATATATAGATTTAAAATAATGTACGGATTAAACAAATAAAGTGTCCATGTGTCGACGTCGAATTATGCAGTGAAATTTAAAAATTTCACAATATATTTATTGAGACAAATCGCTTCTTATCTTTGCGTATTTTCACCAACAGCCACCCGAATTCACGGATTGAACCCTGACTTAGGCTGGCCTCTAACAAATTTTCATTTTACTGGAGAGAGCAGTGGGCTGATGTTCTTGCAAAACAAAGACCCGCACTTATTCAAACTCGGCAAAGTATATAAAATTTACTAACTTACCTCACGACTTATTACTTATAAATAAATTTCTTATAGTTAATAGACTTATCAGTTCTTACTTAATTAACATTATTTTTTAATAGACTATTTAGTAATTCTTACCAGTAAAATAGGAGAATAAATCATATGAGTAAGAAATAGAGTGAAAGGAATTAATCAGAAAATGCATGTTTAGCCAACTATAATAAAGTTTAATTACTTACAATAAACGCTTCGTAAAATAACAATATATGGAGTGTTCTCGTAGATGCCGGGTATACAATATTTCCCCGCGTGGAATGGCGCAGTTTTACACAGAATTTAATGCTTAATTTTGTAATATTTTATATCGCGAGTGAATCACCGGTAACGTACAATAATAATAACTTTATTAAAACATGATTGATATAATTATAACGATTTATAAGAATGAATGAAATAATATCGCAAGTGAAATTGCCAGAGTATTAGTAGAAAATATTGCAATATAACTAATACAAAATAAGTATCGCAAATTGATAACACAAAAATACGTCTAAGCGCTAGTTGATCCAGGATCGAAGTAATTGACCGATAATTATGGGCCTGGGACTCACCTCTGAACTCTGTCCCCACTTCACCCTTACGGACATGCGTCGACGTGAAAATTAAGTCCTGTGACCATGGTACTATGACGTACGAAATACAGGCGGCAACGAGACGGAGAAAATCGGGAACCGCAAGGCTGAGGACGACGAAGACGATTCACACTGTTTCAAACCCCCCACCAAGCCAAAGTTACCCTTTTGGATTTCCGTTTGGGTTGTCCGACTGTAATGAAATAAACTTAATAATAATTAAAAAAATAATTTCCAGAAAAATTATTTAAAATATTGCGATTGGGTCGCTCGAGAATTGTAAGTAGATTGCCAGTAAAAACTAAAATTTTAACAATTGCGAGTTGTTCGCCAGTCATGGGATTGGATTACCAGTCAAATTGCAAGTAGCTTGCCGAGTGAATCGATCGCAAGTCGTTAGGGATCGAAAAAAAAATATTTTCCAACCTAGTCCCAATCTCAGGCCTACCTTGATCCTGGGACCTCAATCTGGATCAGAAATTCTTTACGACTTACAAACTAGAAAATAAAATATATGATAGAAATAACATCGAATTGTAAATGTTTACACTTAATACGAAGTACAAAAAAAATTTTCTTTAAAAGAAATAACTTTTTTCCGGATAGGACAACTTCTGAGTTGCAAAGAAATAATCAATACTGTTGTCTGCCAACTGCTTCAGGATTCCGAGTTGTAAATGAAAATTATTACAATTGACAACAATAATAAGATGAATCAATGAAATGAATATGATCGAATTATGTTTTTATTTAGATATACATCTAAATCGGTAACGTAAAAAGGTAAATAAATTTATTCAGGTTTCTTAGTTGCTCGCAGATGGCTTCGATTGAATCGCTCTATATCTTCTACAGTGTAGTTTGTCGCTATCCAATCCTTGTACTCCAGGTATCTACGGTTGCATGTATTGCAATATGGATCAAATAATTGAGTTGGAATACCACAGCCTTGGCAACGTCCCCGAATGTAATCTTTGTAATTTTTATCGTGCGGGCTAGGCAATTTAATTTCTGCGACCATTTTCTGACTCCGTTCGACCTGTTCAGTTAATTGATTAAGTTGAGCCGTGAGGTTTATAATAGAATCTGATTCTGGAGCAGTTGGAGGCATTTTTAAAGACTCCAATTGTATTTTAAGTTCTGCAACTCGGTTGGCGTTAGTTTGCACTTCAATTTGGAGATCTTAAAGTTTCTCATCGATACATTCCATCCACTGGATATCGAATCTTGATCCCCCAGATGGTATTGACGTGACCGCAGAACGGTGACTTATAGCACGGTCAATACGAGCATGAAGTTTACTAAATTCATCCTTCATGAATTTAGTTAGAGTCTCAAACATGACTGAAGTTGGTATTGCAGTTGGGCTTGACACATAGAGTGCAGATGATAGACGACCAAAGTCGAGGCCAGTTGTCGTTTGCCATGGCGGCAACGAGAATCCGGGTCCAGTTGATGTAGCTGACCCAGTAGACCATGTCGGTGATGCTGCGATTGATGTTGAAATTACAGGTGCAGCCAGTGACGAAGTTGATGTTTTTTTACTCAGTAACAGGGGGTAATTCAGACGTGGATGTTGATGTAGTCTTTGATGAAAATAGTAATGAGTCAGATGATTGTGTGACTGCATGAGTTGATGACACTTCAGTATCAGATACCTCGGCCTCGGACTCAAGAGATCAAGCTTCAGTATCTGATCCTGACTTTCCATCTATTTTCACTGTCATGCTGAATGTTCTGAAATATATCGAAAATAATCAGTTACGTCTTCCAGACCGTCTAGGAATTTTTAAGTCATTGTAATAATATGTGCCAATATCGTTACCTGCATTATCTTGTAATTCGACTACTAGAGGACTTAAAATTTTAGAGACAATCGCGGGTCCCGAATATTTTGGTGCTAATTTAGCACTGTAACCATCTACTTTTTTGCTTAAGTTTTTATTTAAATAGTAAACTTGATCACCGATTTTTAAACCTATAGGAATATTAGAAAACTTTTGTTCGTGCTGTTGACGTGTGCGTTCCCGAGCTTTCAAAATATTTTGCTCAACAAAATATCTTAATTCAACTGCACGGTCGATTCGGGCTTGCCAAACGGTAACATCAGATACGTCCAGGTTTTCAAGAGGATCAGTATCATTAATCGGACATGCGCCACGTCCGCGATTTAAATAGAATGGGGATACACCCAAAGCAGTGTGTACTAAAGTATTGTACGCGAATTTTTAATCATTGAGATGTTCATCCCAGTCTTATTGACTTTTACTCGTAAACGCGACAATCATGGGTTTAATC
Source organism: Microplitis demolitor (assembly GCF_026212275.2). Classification (NCBI taxonomy): domain Eukaryota; kingdom Metazoa; phylum Arthropoda; class Insecta; order Hymenoptera; family Braconidae; genus Microplitis; species Microplitis demolitor. The sequence goes on from NC_068553.1 coordinate 11,924,755, forward strand.
GTACGATTACAACGTTCGATGGGATTTGCACAAGGATGACCGATAGGGGTTGGTGTGAATTTTATGTTATATTGACTGATTAAATTAATTATGTCTTTATTTATGAATTTTTTGCCATTATCTGATATAATTTGGCAAGGAGGGCCGCAGTGATTGAATACAACCGTCAGGTGATGTTTTATGATTTTACCAGATTGTTGTTTCAAAGGAAAAATTTCAAGGTAACAAGTATAAAGATCTTCGATGACGAGAGCATATTGATTTCCCACAGTTGAACGAGTATATGGGCAAATTGTGACGATCGAGATAATAGACCAAGGCTGAGTAGGTGGTCTCGTTGCGATGCATCCTTGCGGTTTTGTCTGGTCACTTTTGGTCATTATACAAGTTTCGCAAGCTGAAGCTGATGAGACATCTTTAAACATTCCTGGCCAGTAAAAAGATCTCGTATCCGTTGATAAGTTTTGTTAATCCCAAGATGACCCGATTGAGCTTCACAGTGTGCTTTCTCGATAGTTGGGCGAATTTATGGCTCAGTTATAACGAATTTCCAAAGATTCAATTCACCAAGTATGTTATTGACAGCTAATGGACGATAAAGATACGATTTGTCGTTTTCGTATTTCCACTCACCATAATTTTCAGGATATTTTTGGACAACTCGGACTTCTTCATCATACCAAGCGGAATTTTGCGCAATTACACACAGCAATGAAAGATTAGAATCTGAAACAAGTAAATCAGCAGGCTCTGGTTCTTCATATCGACGTAAAAGTGCATCTGGAGCTTCATTCCGCGTACCCCAATAATGAACAACTTCGATATCATAAGAAAAAATGTCAATAGCCCACCTGGCCAATCTACCTGCCGGATCTTTTAACGAATGAAGCCATTTCAATGCGGAATAATCGATGTAGACCGTGATTGGTAAACCTTCAATGTAACCTCTTAATTTCCGTAAGGACCAAACAACAGCAAGACATTCTTTCTCAGTTATGGTGTAATTCATTTCTGCTTTATTTAAAGGTCGACTTAGATAGATAATCAAATTTTTCCGATCATGTACTGCATCATACAAAGTTAAGACAGAACCTAACCCAGTATTGGTGGCATCAGTATATAACCGATAGGGCAAGTCTGGACGTGGTAATGATAATGTTGCGGCTTTTAATAGAGCTTCTTTTGTTTCCACGAAAGCTTTTTGTTCAACATCTGTCCATTCCCATGGAACTCGAGTACTTGTCAGTTTTTTCAAGGGACCTTGAATCTGTGCTTCAGATGGTTATAGTACCATTTAACTAAAAACCCATCAAATCTTCGCAGTTCCTTACGGTTAGTAGGTCGTTTATCGTCCGCAATTGGTTCCGATCAAGCTGGATCGGGTTTCAAACCATCTTCATTAACTATGAATCCCAGAAAATGAACTTTAGAGCAACCGAAATTACTTTTTTCTTCATTCATTTTTATTTCTGTCTTGCGGAATCCTTCGAAAACAGCTAGATGAAGAATTTAATGTTCTTTCAAGTCATCGCTGATTATTATCCAATCGTCGAGATATGCAAAAATTTTATTTTTGGCTGCAGTATGAGACAATGGTGATTTTAAGGATTCCATAATTCCTCGGCGTACAGTATCAGAAACTTCTTGATAAGTATTGAGTGCATTTGTCAGACCAAATGGCATACGAATCCATTCAAATAAGCCTCGCTCATTCACAAAATGCTGTATATTGACGACTATTTGGCTCGACCAACACATGATGAAAAGCATCACTGACATCAAGTACTGAAATTTCTTTAGAACCTTGAAGACTTGATAAAATGCAGTGCATGATCGGTAACGGATAAGCAGACTTTTTCGTTACTCGGTTTAATGGTCTGCAATCAATTCACATGCACCAAGTATTATTTTTCTTTGGTACCATTACCTGTGAGCAGGCCCAAACACTATTTGAAGGCTGGATATAACCCTTCGTGAGCAATTCATCTACTCTGTCGTGCATTGCTTTCATTACTGGTGGACTTCTACGATAAGGCTTGGTACGTACTGGGGTCTCATCGGTTAATTCGATACGATGTTGTACGACGTTTGTCTAAATTTTGCTGGACCTGTTTATTCTTCTCGAACTCTTGGACTAAAAATTTTTCAAGATCCACACGTTCAGCTAACGACAATGCATTTAATGATGCTTGATTAGTGAACCCGGATAGAGAAAAAAATGAATGAGTGACATTACTGGGATTTAATTTCCAAATACTCACCTTGGAATCCACGTAAATATCTGCTAGTTGCCAGAAATCAAGACCAAGAATTACTGGAGTAGACAATTCAGATAGAATACTTAACCAAGTGATGATATCGTGACCGTCAAGTTGAATTTTAACTGGGGCTCCACCACGTGTTTGCGTGGACTTGGAGTTAGCCATAGTTACTCCATGAGTATTAGTGGGATCTATAATAAAGTCTTGCAATTGATTCGTTGATATTCTCTGATTCGTTCATAGGAAATTTTAGAAATATAACTGCGCTCACTCCCACTGTCCAATAATGCTTCAAGTTCATATTTACCGATAAAAATATTAGCATAAGCAATTTCTTCACTCGAATCGGAGTGCTACTCATCAATCTCTGAGTCATATAAAGGACTAGTATCTTTCCTTAGATCACAGAGAGGGGTATCGATTGTCTCCGGACTATTTTCGAGCTTTGAAGTAGGTTGCCGTTCTTCAATGTCACCGTCAAGAAATGAATTTTCAATTGGAGAATTAGATGGACGTTTATTAATTTTATTCTTAGCTTTACTTGACGAGGTTACAGAATTTTTGAGTTTTGATGTTAAAGTTTTTGTCGAGTTCTTAGCTTGTTGATTTTTTAAGATTTTTAACTTGCTGCGAAGCTTTTGAACTTGTCTCCCAATTGGATTCTGCATCCGCCAATTTATCAGTCTTCGACTCCACTGACTTATCCGTAATTTGGTCGAGAAGAGAAGTAAAATCAATTAAATCAACGTCGAGATTTTCTGAGACGTTACCGACCATATTTGGAACATCAGCAGCAATAGGATAATTTTAAAAGAATTTTCCACGACTAATAACGAACTCATGAGCAACAGAATTTAATTTGAACGAATTGAGTTTATCATCATTATTTACAATGGACTTTTCCAAGTTATTATTTGATACAGAAGCCCTGGTAACGTAATTGGTGTTTACTAGTGCGCTCACGCGTTTTTTGAAGAAGAAGGACGTGGAGGAAGGGGCAATCCTGCCTTGATACATAACTCATCAGTTACTGGCCCACAACAAACCTCGGCAACATGACTAATTCTTCCACAACGACCGCAGACAGGTAATTTTGTCGTATTATTTTGTGATATCGGAGTTGAATTGGCAGTATTGACTTTTCCCGGTGACGTATTTGCACTATTTTGATCTAGTTTTCCCAAAATAATTCTCATTATAGACTCGAAATTATTTAGTAGAGTAGAAGACTTAGAATTTAGACTATTAGCTTGTGAATCGGAGTTCTGTGAGTTTTGGAAACTGTCTGAGTTTTTATTTTTCAGTAAAATTAGTATTTCTATTGGAATTATTGCTTTTATTAAAATTATTATTTCTACTAAAATTGTTGTTTCTATTGAAATTATTATTTCTAGTATAATTATTGTATCTATTGAAATTATTATTAGGCAAATTATAAGTAGATGACTGTAAATTTTTCATACTATTCAATTAATTTATTTCTGAGGTTCGAATAGAATTGAATTGACTGCGAGGTTTGATTCTACTGTTACTTTTTTTATGGATTTTAAAATAAGGGTTCAGTGCGTCAGCCGTTGGCTGCCAAGCACTGACCCGTGTGTATAATTCGGCGTAAGTCATGATTTTCGTGTCTGCGAATTTTTTTAAAAAATTAGAATTAAACCGTGAAAGTATGATTCTAACTTCTTTCGCCTGCGGTAACGGATCTTCTAATTTTGCGAATGCGCCTTGCATACGATTAATAAATGCAACTCCTGTCTCTTCGTTTCGTCTATTGGAGAGGATCGATCACGAGACGAAAACGAGACATTCCAAGATTTGACAAGACAAGTAATATTCTACACCCTCATAGAATTAGACCTATGCATATTTGAATTTCCCGCTGGAATTGTATACGTGTTATGCCATACTGACGGCTGTGCATGTGGATATGCTTGCGCCAATGGGGCTTGTGCGTGTGTATTCGTAAATGCTGTAACGTTAGGGATACGTTCACCTGCACTTATGGAGGAGTCGTGCAGCTTCTCGTGAGTCTGACCCTGCTTGCTCAATATGAGACTCGTGCTTAGCTTAATCTGGAGTTCGATGCTGAAGTTCTAGATGTCCGTGAACTAGCTAGTTGTTGGTCCTCCAGGATACCCCTCTTGGACCTTGACACTCGTAATCAGGTGCTGCTTCACTTATTCTTAATTATAAGGAGTGGACGGGATACACAGGTGCTTTCACTCAAACACTGGTTCAGTTACGGACTGAATAATTCTTGATTTAACTAATAATTATCATTTCTGCTACAACGCAAACACACTGGTACAATTGTCTGATATCGCACAACTAACTGCGTGTGATATCACTGTTACTGTGACTACGTGCACAGGGCTTAGCTACCAAATAATACTCCAATAATCGTATTATTTACCCAATACTCGTATAACTTTGACTGGTTATTATAATTGTTAACTGGTTATTATAATTGTTATTATAAAGTATAACAAATTATACTGATTAATTAACCCAATTAACTAACTGTAATTGACTATAACGTTAATTAATACTGATTGTGATCTAGTAGACTAAATGCGATACACAGCGATATGTGCTGGTATAGCGCTAGAAGCCGGTGAAAAGCAAGCCTTGAGCATTGGCTGCACGTGCTTATATAGGCGGCAACGCCATATCGGAGCACATGACATCCAATACCGGAATCAAAGCGGCGGTGCACGATCCCACATCGTAAGAATGCGGGTACATTATTATTGCTATGTCGATGTGTATATGTATGCGGGAGTGTCGGCTGAGTATTCATATGCGACAGTAACGTGTGAATTGGTGGTGGGACCGTCGGGTGCGCGCACGGTTCACGCACAGGCAAGTCAGGCATGGCGAACTGCTGTCCGTTCGCTTGCGTTGCCAAAATGGGTGCATGTAGATGTGGGATGACCTGGCTATTAGAGAGGGGATTTGCTGCTTGTGACGTCACAGTGGTAACAGGGAATAATTCTCTCGGCATCCACATGCTTGATGCGTCTGGCCGAAAAGTTAGTGGCGGTGATTGAGCAACTGGGGGTCGCAAGACCGTGCTCGATATTTGAAGCAAATGTTGACGTTCTGCCCGCAAAGCTTCAATTTCCGTCTGAAGGCCTAAAACTACATTTTGCAACCCAGCAACGGAGGTCGTATTTTAGGATTCTGAAATTGGCATGACCCCACTAAGATTGTGGAGGTAACCATTCACGTAACCGCCCGAACGGGTGGTAGAAATATTATTATTACGATTTACAACTTGACTTTGAGTACATATAGTACTATTATGTATATAATCGTCTTGCAATAGATTAACAAAATTTTCCATTGCGCTGGTATTTGCGATTACCACACCCGTTGTGGTAGGAAAATGCAAAAGATCCGTGCAGTTATTGGCTGAAGTGAATAAAGGGAGGTGGTTGAGAAACCAGCGTTCTCGGTAACGTCATTTCGGCGGAAAAACTGTCGTCGTAAATTCTTTTCAAAATGATAATTTTGTCACGATATTTAAATATCACGGCAGTCTCACATCAGGTCGGTAGGCAACAGATGGCAGCACACACTGCTCACACGTCTCTCCATACATTATTATTATGATTATTTTGTTTACATGTATAATTTTATTTTAATTATTACTTTATTTTTATTAACCCAATTTGTTTTGCATAAGTTGTGTTTTAGTCAGAAAAATTCACTGAGTACTACACGCATATAGTTGAATTTTTAGAATGCTGGGGAAAATAGTCATCCATTTATTTATATGCTGGTAATTGTTATAGTTGGTCGGCGCATGCGCGTCGGCGCAACAGGTGGCATCGTTAAGTTTATTAAATTATGAATAAATTACCGGTTGTTACGCCTAAATCATTGATTGATTTGGCATTTTATGGTACTTCTAATTAATAATGCGGGAAGCAAATAGACATTTAGTGTGGGAAACAAGTGAAATTACACAGTTAACATCCCATATGTTGGTGGGGGTACTAGTTGAATATTAGCATGAGACGGGTATAAAACTCCATTGGTTAAAGTAAGAGAGAAATATAAAGATGGCGCCGGCCGAGGTGCTGGCATGAAATTCACGTGCTGCCATCGTCAGACGTGGATAATCATCTGTAAGAGCAGTGTGTGTGCTAGTTGCTGTTGGAAATAATTAAAAAGCTTTTCTTTGTGACGCCATTTAGTTTTATTTATATAAATAGATAAACATTAATTTGTCATTTGAATTGGTAGCGTATTGGCAAATACGTATTCATTGATTACTGTTAATTTGCACCTGTTATGTCCGACTATTATTTATTAATTATTTTGGTTGCGTGGATTAGGCGTTCGGACTAACCAATGCAATTTTCGGCTCAAATGTCTAGTTCAAGCCTTAATTTATTTAATTTTGGGATACGTTTCGATGCGGACTTTCTTTTATTTCTCTATTTTAACTAAACCAGAGTTATACCGACGGTAGATGGATATACAAATTTTTAATACTCAATACCTACGATTGGAAATTAACTGCGTCCTTATTTCCTCTTAAAATATTTGAGACTGATTGGAAAATTATCAAAGTTGGAGAAAGAAAGGCGGTCAGTTGAAACGGTCTTACCTTTGCACTGATGAGTAAATATATGTATGTGTATGTTTTGTCCTTTCCTGGAGATATTACTAGCGATGTAGATCCGTGGATAGGCTGCTCACTCTCGATAGCTGCAGTCTCCGAATAAGGGATGAGGTGATTACTTATTATTTAGCTTTTGTTACGAATAATACGTCCAATGTTATTGTCACTTATGTCTTTTCTTTATTTTTAAATTCAAATTAAAGTTGATAATAAAGATTCCTTTATTTTTCTTTATAGAAAATAGAGATAATACTCTTTATAGGAATATCTTTATTCGTTTAATCATTAGTTAATTACACTCAAAATTTTTACACAAAGTTTACACTGCTTATTATCTTTGATATAAATTGAAGTTTTATAAATAAAAGAATGTTCACAAATTTTTAATTACCACTTAACTTTTTTTTCCAAACATACGTTTAATATTTCTTATTTTGGTTTTTTTTTTTTTCTTTGAACATTTATTTAATATTTATTTTTGGTTATACTTGTTTCCGCGATGCGTGATTATTATTATTTTTTTTTATATATATATATATGACTGTATAAATGTATACCTTGATATATTTTTTTCTGTTATGATTTTCTTTCGCGATGCGATTTTTAATGATTTATTTTATGAATTTAATTGAATTATAAAAGCGACGTGGTCGGTTTTATTTCTTTTGTATATGTTAGATTTAAGGATACCGCTGTACCTAAAGACTGACTCTTTGCTGAGGGGTAACTCAGCTACAAACCGCAATGCAAACCGGTGCTCGGTAGAGTGATTTTCAACTTGAAAATTTTGAACACCACAACCATAGGGGTCCGAGTTTGGGGAAGGGGAAATTTTAAGTGAGTTGCATCTTGTGGGATGTCCGGTTGACGGAACTTAATTTAAGTCAATGCTAATTGTGCGCATTAGAGCAATCTTAGCTGACAGTAAGTGGGGACCGAAGAATAAGAGAATGGGAGACCGAAAGAAAGAAATCTGGTAAAATAGGTTTTGTCACACTCGATTGAACCCATCCATGTTTCTCTCATGAGAAAATGGAATTGTATTCCTATGGAGAGTTCAATATGAATGACTGTAAGAAAGTCTGCAAAGTCGGACATAACATCCGCCCCCCCAAGCTCAGAAATGAATCTATTTCTCGGAGCTTGTATCTGGTTGACTGATGTTGAACTCTGCCTTGGATTCTGTCCTGAATAGTTCGTTTAATTTAGATCCATCCTTGGCCAATTGGTCGGCTTGCTCATTACCATAGATTCCTTCGTGACCTGGAACGTGATAGATCTCGATGTCTCGGGCCTTCATTTGAGTTTTGATATATTTAAGCTCCTCTTTATACGAATCTGGCTTTCCTGTTGAGGTAATCCAATCTCGTTCCTTCCAATTTTCGTACCAGATATTAAGGCCGTTGCATAAGTATTCCGAATCCGTGAAAAGATCTATTTTCGTTAAGTCAAATTTTCTTATAATTTTTAAAGCCTGCAGAATAGCTTCCAGCTCTGCCCCGTTGTTGGTTTTTCGGTTAAAGCACGGAAGAGACACATTCTGAGGGTGGTTTGGTCCAAAATAAATACCTAATCCTGTTGCTGATTCTGTGGATCCGTTACGAAAACACGATCCATCCGTGAAGATGATGATCCGACCCTCAGCATTTCTTCCGACGTGATGATTTAGCGGATAGAGGATCGTTTGCCAATGTCGTAAATACTTATGGGATTCTTCTATGGATGAAATTTGTTTAAAAACTGGATTTGGATAAGAGATAATTTGCTTGCGACAATCCTTCCAGGAGCTGTATATTCCAGGTTTGTGCCCGCTTAGGACCAGATAGAGTGGCATCCTATTGAGAGTGAGGGGAAGTGAAACGTCCGGTTCACAGATGGAAATGGATGCGGTAAATAAAAGGAATTGACTCGGTTCCCCATGGTAGACCACAAAGCTTCTTTACAATAATAAATGATCAGGCAAGAATCGTTGAGTTATTGGTTGCGAGCTTATAATTCTAGTCTATAGCTAAATATCTTATCCTAACTATAACATGTATAGAGATTACTAATTATAAAGTATGGGTTATCACTAGAAACAAAGGTTTCCCTGCTAATACCTTTTCGTTGGTTGGATTCGATACCTGTTCCTTTTCGGGTTCCTAGGGTTTACAATTACTGTTCGTAGTGATAGCTCCAATTCTGTAATTAGACATATTTATAAAAATGACAAAAAGATTAATATAATTGCTCTAGTGGGAAACATAATATACTGCTGATTCCTATAATTGGTAGATTCATGTACTTATTCTAGCAAAATATATGCCTATTCATTATATATTATTTTTTTGTTTTTATGTAGTCCCTTTATTTTTCTTTAATCGAAAATAAAGACTATGCTTTTTAAAGGAGACTTTCTCTTTTGTGTTTTTTTTCTTTCTTTCTTTTTTTTTTTTTTTTTTTTTTTTTCTTCAAGATCCCCTCCCCCCTTTTAACATGGAGAAGTTTGAACCTCGCGTCACCCTCCAAGGATAACAGAGACCCAAACTCCTCCTACTTAGGGAAGGCATGTGTAAAGGAAAAAGGGGGTCCTGTTTAATTTTTCCCCTTTTTTTTTTTTTTTTTTTTTTTCTTTTCTTTTTATATGTATATGTATGTCTATCAAGTAAAAATATTTTCTTATAACCATTTTGTAAAACTACTTGGACTATCCTAATATACCTCTAGGTTTCCTTAACGGAAATTGAAGATGATACCCCTTAAAGGCATTGTCTTATAAAATTTTTAATAATGTAACTATCTTCTTATGATATAACAATATTTTCCTTATCTAGGGTAACCTAAGAATTCCTTTAAGTTTCCTTGTCGGAAAATGGAGCTGATACTCCTTAAAAGAATTGTAAAGTGTTACTTCTAACTATTTAAATTTTTATACTGAATACTGGTTCCTAATCCTATTAACTATTCTACTATCTTCACCAGGATCCGATATGGCTTGTTGCATCTCTGGGTGTTGCCTCGAATTTCACCCAGGTTTCCTCTTGGTGGTATGAGGACTGTGACCACTCGCAAACTGGCCTCATCTTCTTTCTTTATCAGGTTCGACAATGCTGGTGAGTGAGTGAAATATTTGATTCCACTCAGGTCGATAGTCTCGATGCTGTGATTAGCATCCAGGATCTCGTGGATTGTATAATAGGAGAAGTGAACGCCTGACACTACCAGTGTATTGATGTTTGTTCTAAGAGTTCTGTAGAAGCTACCCGGTCGTTTACGAGGATTGATGATGCTAAGTGTTGCGAGGTTTACACCCTCGTGGTCTGGGATGTTGATTGGATCTAGTTTTGAAGCATAAATAGTCAGATGCTCCAGATTGGTTTCCATTGACACAAGATTATGGACTATGCTGTTTCGGTTGTTCCCCAATGATACCTCGAGGGTTTTTAGCTCATTATTAGTGGTGATCCTATCCGAATACTGATTCCATTTGTCGTCCTGGTAATTTCCCCAGCCGAATTTGAGTGCCCTGATCTTCATACTCCCGATCGAGTTGATAAACGGAAGCATATCGATGTTCTCCAGATATCGTTGCCGAGACCGGTCGCAATCTTGAATGGCTAGTGTATTAAGTAGCTGATTGCCCGTGAAGAACTTGATCAAATGTTCAAGGTTCAAAAGATAGCAACCCTTTAGTTTTAGATGTTGTAAGTTGCCTCCGGCCTCCTTCAGCACAGATCCAGTGAAAAAGTTGTTATCACTAACTTGTAGCTCAGTCAATTCAGGAAGCTCCTTCAATATGATGCTCAGCTCTGTTTCCAATGGCCCTTGAGATCTTCCGATAGCCAGAGTCTTTAATAATTTTAATCTGTGCAGTTCCTTCACTAATCCACTGGAGATGATAGCCCCCGATATATCCAATGAGATTAAGCAATCGGGTATTCGGTAATGGATGAACGAAGAAATCACCCCTGGTGATACTAAGTGGTTTTCCGACGCATTTATTTCGAACATTCGAATGTTTAGCCGCCTGGTCTCGAAAATCCCAGATAGCAACTCATCTGTGCTCCTTGCCCCGGTAACGCTAAGTATCCTGCTGATATTAGATTCGTTCACCTCAAATGTTCTCATTACTTGCTGAATTATTGAAGACATTCCCGGAAAACCCACTGACAAAACGCAGATATCCGCGAATTCAAGATATTTGAAAACTTCAAACCAGCTATCTGGGTCCAGGTATTTGTGGAGTTCGGTAGATTCGGAAGTCTTGCTAGCTGATGGAATTCTACCTCCCAACCTTTTAAATGGAACAATCCTCAGCTTATTTCTACCGATGATAAACTTATTGTCCCGGGACTGAGTTTGCAGGTTTAGCGCCGTCAAAAGTGAATAGAGCTGGATGCGCCCTACCGCTAAATTGTTTTTTCCGGGGAAAATAGTCAACTTTTTCATCTCCTCCGATTTAAGCTGCAGGACCCCCATCAGCTTTTTCTTTGTTGTGGTTCTGGGCAATCCGTAGATTAGCAGCTCCAATATGGGTTGGCCATCCTCGTCACTTATTTCGGGCATGGGTCTCGGTGTACGGTCACGGATGGTGATATCGTGGTAGAAGTCAAAATCGCCGTCCCGAAGGTCAATCGGGTAGACCCGGGTGCTGTTTAGTTTCGAGTCTAACTCCTTTCTGCGTTTGGCAGTTTCCTCCTGGGCTCTGTATTTGTACTTCTCTAACTGTACTTTGGCTTCCGTCATGGTCCAAGGGTTGGTGCGTTTGGACATGGTTATTGGGTACTCTATAAATTAAAATTAAAATTATAGGGAATCTCCCTTTTAAGGGAATGGAGTCAATGCTCCGCTTATTTGCTAACCTATCAATACTAGAACTATTTCCTAGCTTATAAAAATTAAACCTAAAATTTCTATTTTTTTTTTTTTTTTTTTTTTTTTCAGATTCCAGATTTCTGTTCGAAGTACTGGACTTCATAGAATTTGTATGAATTTGCAAGGTTCCATATGCCGAAAATTATTGCCGGACATAACACACCAATGGAGCCCGTAAAGGTTTTATACATCGACGACGACTGTAAGTACCTCTGACTAATTCATTGGCGTGTAATTTTGCTTTCCCGCGTTGGTGGCCATTTGCAATCGTGTGAGCGTAACAGAGATAGCGATTCTCTAGTAATAATAAAAGTTTCAAGCATATGATGAAGTGAATGATTATTGAACCCAGTGGATAGTAACGATAGAAACGAATCTAGTTATTATTGTTAATAATACCAAATAGTGATTTGGAAATATTTGGATATTATTTTTAAGTATTTCACGCAGTGAATATTGTTTTCTGCTCATATCCAACTATATGCGACTGGGTTTCGATAGATATTGATAGATCAGTGACATCTTTATTGGTACCTGATTCTTATGTCCGACAATAATTACTAATTATTATTTATTTTGATCCGTATTATCATTTATTTTAATGTGAATTATTACTGCTGAGATTATTATTTACCTGTGTTTACTATCATTTTTCTGAATTATCACGTGCGAGTGATACCAAAAATTTATGAATATTATTTATAATTATTATGGATTTTCTGAATAATTATTGTTATAATTATCAATTTATTTTGAGATTGTTGTGAATACTGCGTAATATGCACCAGTGGAAACTTTCCGAGAACTATTTTGCTGGCAATATTCAAGAATTATTTCGAGATTATTTTAATTTATGTTTGAATTATCACATGCGAGTAAAACGATAATTTATAATTATTAACTTATTATTGGCGATTATTATTACTTAATCATATGCTTTTTTACTATTACGTGCGAGAAATACATGCAGTAAATTATCTTTGCGTTTAATATATTGATTTTTTTTATGCGGCATTATTGTTTTCTTTATAATTTGTATATGCATACTGTATTACTTTGTAAGTGATTTATTATTATCTGATTTCGATATTGTTTATTTGGGTATGCGATACCATTGATTAATTAATTTATTATTTAAAATATAAGTCGCAACAAATGGTCATCAACCCGGTAGTTATTTAAATTTATTTATTTAAAGTACTGCTATCTTTTTCGTGCTTTACTATTTCTAAAATCTGAAATTGTTACCCTGTCATTTATTTTATTTTCATTTTCATTTTTCTCCGTTGTATTTATTTTGAGTTAATTTTGTTCGTGGGACATACGAACTGGCACCCAACTAGGATATCTAACCCAGCCTGAGCAAAGATGTGTGTCCAGAGAGATTCGGGATATCTCCAGGTTGGACTTTTGGTTGTAATTATTTCATTTTTCAGTTATTTTTCACCAACGGAGGACGCGTAAAATAGAGGAGAACGTTATAATTTATAACATTTTATTATTGATAATTTTTATTTAATCCGAACTGATGATAATCTTGTCGGATTATAAGTTGATTTATTTAATCAAGAATTATTGTAACACGAATCTTTTTAGAACTGTGAAGATTTTTTATTTATAAGTTAATAATTTATTTGAGTTATTTAAATTCTTGATGACTAATAAATTTTTGTTTATTACTTTAATAAGTTAATGATTTATTTTAGTTATTGAAATTTTCAATGACTCATAAAAATTTTATTTATTACTGCAAAGATTCAATTGATTATTTACTTAAGCACTTAGTTTATTTGAAGACAATTTTGTCGAGCAAAAGATATTTTATTTCAAACCGAAAACAAATATAGTAATCTTTCGTGTTGTAGAGAAAATAATAAGTTTCTGTACTCCACTTACAAAATATTCAAACTAAAGTTTTATTTCAATATTTTAAGTATTTATTTTTATTATTTACTTCGGGTTGTCTTTGTGCGTAAGCAAAGAATCGTAAACTGTAAGGAAGTAAATACTAGCATCTCGGGTTACGACGCGTGTAGCTAGAATACTCTTAAAGTCAAAATATAAAGAAATACTTATAGGAACGAAACCGGCACACAATATTACAATGATAAATAATATATAATAAATAGATAAAATAAATAAATAATAAATAGAATAAATAAATGATAAATAGAATAAGTAAATAAAAAGAAGCAATTAAATAATTAAAAAACTTTTGATGCAGATGATAAGTGATAAAATAGAATGGAACGATTAATGTAGAGAATTAAAATTTTATACTGTTAAGAAATTTTTGAAATTATCACAGAAAATTTTAATAAGAATTTTTACACAGTAAAGCCGTGAGAAAAATCAAGAAATTTTTTGTTTCCCGTTTGAACTACTGCAAAGTCCCTATTTAAGCGCCAGTTTAGATAAATCGCTTTTTATCGCGATTTTTACCAGTAGCCACCAGAATTCGCTAATTGAACCCTGGCTTAAGCTGGCCTCTAACAAATTTTTATTTTATCGGACAGAGCAGTGGGCTGAGGTTCTTGCCAAGCAAAGACCCGCACTTATTCAAACTCGGCAGTGTATATAAAATTCACTAACTTATCTCACGGCTTATTACTTATAAATAAACTTCTTATAGTTAATAGACTTATCGGTTCTTACTTAATTAATAATTTTTTTTAATAGACTATTTAGAAATTCTTACCAGTAAAATAGGAGAATAAATCATATGAGTAAAAAATAGAGTGAAAGGAATTAATCAGAAAATGCAAGTTTTATTGCCAACTATAATAAAGTTCAATTACTAACAATAAACGCTTCGCAAAATAACAATGTATGGAGCCGAGTATACAATATTTCCTCGCGTAAAATGGCACAGTTTTACACAGAATATATTACTGAATTTTATAATATTTTATATCGCGAGTGAATCACCGGCAACGTATAATATATATAACAGGGCTATGCTGTTACTCTGATCGTCCTTAAATTTTTTTTTTCAGGGCACCACTGGAAGTGATAACGGCATCCCAGAGCCGGATCTTAGATCGTCACGGTCGGTGTAACTTATTTAATTGTAAGAGAAGAATAAGGAAGGATAAATTATAAATAATTGAATAATTTCAATTAACAATGATAACCTTTCATTTCTTCAATAACATTTTGAACCTTTTGACCTTTATATTTTATAAACCTTATCACCTCTTATAAGCCTTATAACTTCATTAAATCTAATACCTTTCATAAACCTTAGAACCTTATAAACCTTATATATCTTCTGTAACGTTTGTCACTTATAAATATTATATTTTATTAACCCGCGATAATTCACTTAACCTAATTTATTGATTACCCGCAACATTTTCCTTAAACC
This sequence comes from Microplitis demolitor, assembly GCF_026212275.2. Lineage (NCBI taxonomy): Eukaryota > Metazoa > Arthropoda > Insecta > Hymenoptera > Braconidae > Microplitis > Microplitis demolitor. The sequence continues at coordinate 11,939,873 of NC_068553.1, forward strand.
TAATTTAATTATTAGCCTACAATATTTTTTTTATTAAAATTAGCCCACTACCTTTGGCATTCCACACACTCACACACACAATTATTAAAATCGCTTAACCTTCGCGAGACTTAATCACTACGATTTTCCATTATAATCTACCTTTATTTCACTCACACACTCACTCAGTCCCCTGGAATCATTTTCACACCCACTGAGCTTAAAATAATTTTCCCGCAATTTTTAATAAATTAATTAATTTGAAAAGTTTGAATAATTATTAATTAATTTATTATTTAATTTTAATATTTCTTTATTTTATTATCATTCCCTTTATTACTTTCCTTACTAATTATTTTGACTCAACATCAATCTTCTTATTTAGTTAATTAGTGACGCGTTTCCCAAAATTAATTCAAACTCAAAGTTCACCCAATACAATTTCTGCCTATTCCACGTGCTCTTTTCAAGTAGTTTCATCGCCCTAATTGTTTTCACTAAATTTTATCAATTTATTTTCCGTATTTATTATTAATTACTGTTTATTAATTAACTTAATTCTACTTTATTAATTTTTATCCACAACCTGGACCGCGGATCTTTTATTAACTTTTATCGAGACACTTTACTCGTAATTTCATCTATACTTATTGTACACCTCAAGCGCGAAAGCGCTGAGGGTGCTTTATGATCGCTCTAAATTTTTTGATTCACTCATATTAAATTTTCTCTATACTCTTTTGATTACAATGAAATGAGTTAAATTGTATACCAACACAAAGACGATTTATTGAAGAATAAGTTCGACCCAATCTTAAGTCGATTGATTATTCCATTAATTAAATATAAATTATTTTAATCCCAGTGACACGAGTCGTCAATTGTCCTTTATGAAACTTAGTATACCAAATAGCTCTCGATAGGCACAATTAATCGGCCTAACTTTTTTTTTATTTTTTTCGTATTACTTCGTATACTCCCCATCAACTACAGGCAGCAGCGCTAGCAGTACTAGAAAAAAATTTAAAAAAAAAAAAAAATAAACTGGAATTAAGAAATAAAAAAATTAAATCAATAATTTAAAAGTTGAATAAATATTCATAATATAAAAAAATTTGGAAGAACCAAAAGTGCACGACTTATAAAATAATAAAGAAGTAAATCAAAAATTTGAATTAGCCATAGCTGAAGGGAATTAAAAATTTACATTCCGTTTTTTAATTTTCTATTTTCGCATCAAAAATTAAATAAAAAATTTTAAATTTCGAACATCGGATTAGTGTTGGTTTGATTTTAAATTCTCTGTTTACACTGAAAATTAATCAAAAAATTCCATTCTTAATCGTCTTAACTATGAATGATCTCTTCATTTCAAATGCTATTATATCTGACGATCAAGAGTAAATTCAAAAATATTTGAACTTGAAGGTCCAGTAAAACAGTATTCTTTCCTGTTATAAGTGCTGTCAAATTTTTTGTTTTGATTACTTATCTGATTGCGTACCGTGTCTAAATTAAAAAGTAATTTCCAATTTTTGAGCCCACGTATTTGAATTAATCAGTTATTTTTTAATTTTTAATCCCACGTTTCTGAATTAGAGTTAGTTTTTAAAATTTTAAACCTACGTGTCATTTTAAAAACCAATTTTTTAATTTTTTATTTCACTTGTCTGATTAAACATTAGTTTTTCGATTTTTAATCCCACGTGTGTACATTTAAATTAATTTTTTAATTTCAAATCTCTCGTGCCAGATTCAATATCAATTTTTAAATTTTGAATCCCACGTCTCCGGATTAAAATTAATTTTTTAATATTTAATCTCACATTTCTAATTTAAAATTAATTTTTCGATTTTCAAATCAAGTTGTTGAATTAAAAATTAATTTCATAATTATAATCGATATCATTTCAATTACGTATCAAAAATTTAATATTGAATTGCAAATATTGTCATTAAAAAATTCGCAACCCTGCTTCAAAATAGTATGCAAAATATCTCAATTCCAAAAACTAACAAGGGTATAATAGTTGGAAAATAGATGCCGAAGTGAGGCGAAAAAAATTTTCCGATCGTAAGGCACACTCTGACGCTTCGCATCATGCGTCGTGTAAAAATAATGATTAAAAATAAAATGAGCGATTGAGGTGTGAAATTTTCGATTTTCCAACATTGTTCTTTTATGAGCATGACCCATGAAATTGTTTGTATTTTATTTATTTTATTATTAAAATTAATTAATTTTACGACCAGCAATTCGTGCCTAGATTCGACAGTTTCCAGTGCGTGAGTTACACGATCTACCTGGAAGCTTCTAGAATATTTCGGGCTACCTGCCTGGAAATAATTTACTACGCACCAGCTCCGGCAACCTGCCTGGGGTTTATGAATCAATTATTTTATTTATAAATTAATTCCAGTTTTAATTCATTAATTTTACAAATTACAATTTATTTAATTTTGGACGATTTAATTGAGACGCAACTCTTTCTCGTCGTGATGTTTGTTCAGAATTTTCCATGTCTCGTCCTGGTTTCGTTCTAGTTTTGTCCTGTAGATAACTTGTTAGAGCTTGAAAAGATCGCCAAAGAACAATTGCATGTGATAGCATATATATCTACACTAATGTTTTCGAGCTCTTTGAGGTCGAAAACAGCGGGAAGTTTTGGGGCTGGCTCGCAGGGTCAACCGACGCCCAGATTTTTTTTTATGTCTACAAATTATAATTAAATTTTTATGAAAGTAATTCATCATGGTTTGAATAAATACAGGCATTTGAACTTGGTCGACTTTTATTTTTATCAAAGTTACTTTTTCTTTTAAATTAAAAACGTTTACCGCTGTTAGATTGGGAATTTTTTTTTTTAGATAGATTAGATGTTTTAGTTTTCGTCCGAGAATGATTGGTGCACTGTAGTCGTCCTGTAGTTGTTCTAGTCTCATCCAGGTACTTTTGTCTCGTCTAGTTCGAACTGCTTTCTCGCTCTTACTCTAGCCTTTACTGACTCCCGTACTCTCCTTCAACCTGCTGATACTTTATTCGCAGAGTTTAAATGTCGACGTCTAGACGGCGTCTTATGGTAGCGTTTCCTCAACTGTTGAACTTTTACTTTCGACTAGACTAAGTCCGTTCGGTCTGGTCGTTCCGGTCACTAATGTCGATTCTCGTTCCGATCCCAGTTTATAATGAGTCGCTCCCCACTCGACTTCAGGCGTCTTCGGACTACTACTTAGTCCGAATTGGTGGATGACTCCCAACTATTGGGAATTTTCACTTCCGGACGACTAGACGTATCATAGATTTTATTTCGACTTAACTTGTACGTGGTAAATACAAATTCACCCCGTTACAAACAATAATAAGTTTATTAAAACTTGATTGATATAATTATAACGATTTATAAGAATTAATGAGATAATATCGCAAGTGGAATTGCCAGAGTATTAGTAGAAAATATCGCAATATAACTAACACAAAAATACGTCTAATCGCTAGTTGATCCAGGATCGAAGTAATTGACCGATAATTAAGGGCCTGGGACTCACCTCTGAACTCTGTCCCCACTTCACCCTTACGGACATGCGTCGACGTGAAAATTAAGTCATGTGACCATGGCACTATGACGTACGAAATTCAGGCGGCAACGAGACGGAAAAAATCGGGAACTGCAAGGCTGGGGACGACAATTCGCATTATCTCAATATATATATATATATATATATATATATATATATATATATATATATATATGAATTAGTTTTCGTATTTTTTTATAACTCAGTTATTGTCATTCCATTAAAATATAACTTTTGCATAACCAAAAATATACAGAACAATCTAAAACAATAAAATTTGATAAGTTTTAAATAAGCGAAAAAACTTGAATAATCAATTAAAAAATAATAAGTATGTAAATAACTTATCATTTCTATTTCTCGGGTTATATTTTCATTCATTGTGATGCGAATTCCCCGAGTGGAACTATCGCCGCCATTTTTATGACTTAAAACACTAATGGTGTCCTCAAAAAGCTCGGAGATAAGTGAACACTAGGTGACAAATGAGGGCAAACGTATATAATGGCTTGTCTCAAATCCTTAGTGATTATAAGTGGAGGTAACCCGTATGGGTTAGAAAGAACGTGCATCCCAACACTAATCCTATGCAAGCAGTTGACCAGAGCTGAAGTTTGGTACCATGGGAGACTCATTCCAAGCTCCACTTCGACCAGTGTCTCTCTATTTCCTGAGATGGGAGGAGTGCTTGGGTCTACGTGAGGTCGGACTCGTGGTGGCTGTTGGTAAGGCACCCACATGAACTGCATGCCTAATGGGTAAGCTAATGTGAGCTTATGCTCATATTTCCCTTTTATAATATATGGTGGAAATCATTATATACAAATAGGGTTACTGAACGCGAGTGTGCCCAAAAGAGTGTGATATCGGTCTCCCGTCAAACGGAGGCGGAATTAACGGTCCAGTTAGATTAATTAATTTTTTTTTGTGATGCAAGTTGATGGAAGAAAAATCGAGAAGCGTTATTATTAATATTCAAGGGTTGCTCGAAAACTTTCTGAAGACAGCTCTCGGAAAGATTTAAAATTTTTGAGCGAGGTTTAAATATTCAAATTTTGGGCTGAAATTTTCAGCGTAGTCATGATTTTAGAAGTATAAACTATTACTGTCACGAATAAGAAAAAAATTTGAAATAAAAAAGTCGAATTTCGATCATTTTCGATATTTTCGAAATTTGGGTGCGACCTCTTGAAAACTTTTTAACATGGGATTTTTAGACTTTTGACGTTTATTTTTTTTCTCAGAAACGAATATGAGTAAAAATTTGATTGAAGCTGATCTGATAGGAAATTAAACGCTCTACAAGAAAGTTTTCTGATGAATTTTCGATGAAATAACTCCTTTAAAAGTTATTTAACGTTAAACTTGTGTTTGTTATCAATTCTATAATATTGTAAATTCAATTTTCATCTTAACCTTTTTTGGCTGTAAAATCGCCGGAATAAAAGATAATTATTATAACCTTTAGAGTACCAATGATCATTTATATAGATTTCATGGCCTAAACGAAAAATGAAGGGAAAAAAAACATTGTTTTATGAGAAATAAAAGAATAAGATACTTTTCCTCATACATACAAACTTTAAAATGAATGAATGGAAAGTGGTGAAATAAATATGTAAAAATTTATTTGTCTATAATATTATAAGCAGACTTATCAGTATTTTTGCTTTCTTTATAACTTTTTCGCTAAGCAAGCTTTGGTCGCATTAGGATATTTTGTTTTTTACTTACTTACAACTTGTATCAAATATTGTTTTTGGTATTCTCGTGTTGTTAAAATGATATACTTTTAAGTTAATTTGATTGCTCTTTCGCGACTGTCTCGGGAGGAGGAGAGTGTAGTAGGGTTAAATCACAATTATTAATAGATTTTGTTTAAGTAATTTGGATGGTTGTATAGTGACTCAGTATCACCATGAATAAAGATACTATATATTGAGTAAAATAGATATAGTTAGTAGAATAGGTTAGCTAGTGACTAGCGGCCCTTTAAACTTTATGAATTAGGTAGAGAGGAATCACCGATTGGCGTCAATGATCAAGTGACCTCCATAAGAAGGGGTAGGCCCATGATGGGTATAAAAGGGGCTGTTTTCGGCCAGAAGAGGCAGTTAGCAATTGCTTTCCTCTGAGTCCAAACACTGAGGACTAAACGTGATCACAAGGCAGGTCGCCCGGATCATTAGTAACTAACGGCGAGGCAGGTTGCCAGCCATACAGTCCTTAGACTGTGAAATTTACTTCTGGGGAAGCGTGGCGGGTCACTCGCTTCCTAGATGTTCTCAACATCCGTCCAGTCAATTCCGGAACGAGGAAGAGAGGCCAGGAAGGTTGCATCCCCCAAGCCTGTGGCGCGGGACAGCAGGTAAATTTACTGCAAGTCAGGGAGGGACGCCTGTCTTCGAGTTTGTTACACGGTGGGATCCAGGGGATCCACGTGTGCTAAGAACGCACGTACAGGGTACGTACGTTCGGGTCTATGAGTCCGCGTGTGTGAATAGTATTTGTGTATAAGATAATATTTAAGTAAACTACCAGAGATAACTTGACATATTTGTATTGATCACTCTATCCACCTTTTCCACTGCTAATTTAAGTAATTCCGGTAATGGGAGACCGAGGTAGATACTTTCAGTGGCGCCCTTTCATAAGGTCGCTAGAGTGACAGGTTCAGCTCCAGGAGAAGAGGTTCCCCGTCATAAGATTATGCTTCGATTAAATTTTTACTCTAATTTGTTTCTAAAAAAAAAAATTAAAAGTCAAGTCTAATAATCTCATGTTATTTAAATGGCAAATATAAGTAGTATAGGACATAACTGGGGAGACATGTCTAGCCCCCACTGCGGTCCCTGGCGCAGGCCCTACGGGAGTTTCCTGAGGGGGAAGAGGCTCCGTGACATCAGAGGGAATTACCTTTGTCGGTGAGAGGGCCGAAATGATCTGTCAGAATATTTGACGAGATGGGCCTGAAAAATTGGGCTGAATGAATTGTGAGTGTCAAAATTAATAAGATAGGTATAGAAAATTTAAGTTGACTGTAGGTTTGCAAGATTAAGGTGAGGGTCGGGTAATCATGGTACAATAGACCGCTGGTATAAAAAATTTTTTGACAAGATGGGCCATAGATAATTTTAATTGAATGCAGGTGACCATCAAATGTTAAAAAACTGGAAATTGTTAATTCATTGGTAGTGAAAGAATAGGAATGAATTTTCTATAAAGAGCAGGAGGATTGAAAACCCAACATTCAGTGGTTGTATTTTTAAGTGGTCACTACAGTGAAAAATTATCAAATATTAACGATGTCAAGTGAATTAGGAGCAATGCATCCTCTATTAAACGATGGTTTTGATGAAGTACTCAAAGCTATTGGTGACGATGTTGAGAAGCAGCACCAGATTGCTATGGAGATAAATGGAGCTAATATAACTCCAGATTTATGTGAAGGCTCGGGGGATGATATATATCCTGCATCTCAGGAAATATATCTGAAAATGAATGGTTTGAGTGGAAATTTGACCCAATTTGATAAGCAGGATTTGTTACCCAATGGCGTCATAGAGTTTTAGCGATCTTCATGTAGAGGTATTTACATTAATTAAATTTATATAGTTTTTCATCATATAATTATGCATTAATATTGAGATTATTTTATTGTTGAAAGCAGAGGATAAGTGCAACATGCACCACAATACTGACGGAATATCGTTAGCACAAAAACCTGGAGTTTACGAAATCTTAAAAAAAAAATTACTTCAAAGACATTACAAAGAATTAATACTGAGTTAAAAGCTCACATGAATATTAATCTTGAGTCTGTCTATCGAACGTGGGAGTATGCACACTCAGGTAATTATAGCAAGTTAAAATTCTAATTCTAATTTTACATAATTTTTATTCTTCATTCTATGTTTTAGATGAGCCTAGTAAGAGAGAGCTTCTAGAAGAAAAGAAAAATGAAGGCGTATTCGATTTCTTAAAAACGTTTCTTTTTTTAGAGGAAAAAGGTACACACAAGCACTAAATTTATGCTGGGTGTCAAAAACTTGCATAAATTCCCTTCAACGATTAGCCATTACTTGCTTGAAAAAAAAATTTTTTCCATCGTCACATGAATTTAAAAATGCAACAATAATAAGGCTTATGGGATCATTTTTGGAAAATTAAACACTGAAACTTAACCATTGGGAAAATCGATAATGTTGAGTGTGCATTTTACAGTTCAATATGTCCACAAAAACCTTACAACGAGCCAGATTACTACAACCAGCTGGTGTTTTGATTCACTCAATCAAATTTTTGAAAAAAAAAGGATCATTGTTTTTGCTCTGAATAACTGATAATCTGTAACAAATGAAAAAGCAAATTCTTAGCTGAGCTTTGTCCACATTTTGATTGTAGACAGTGCTTAAATTTTCAAAAAAGAAAAAAGTTGTTTTTCAAAAGAAAACATTTTTTTTTTAATTACTTTAAGAAACTCAAGAAGACAACGACCAATCATTTTTAAGACGTTTCCGCCGCTGAATCCCTTGATTTTACTGATCTCTCGTTCATTAAATTAGAAACAAAATTTTCATTTAAATTTAAGCACTGTCTGCAATAAAAATGTGTACAAAGCTCAGAAGAAAATTTGTTTTCTTATTTCGTTAAAGAATATAATCTTTTCAGAGCAAAAACCATGATCCTTTTTTTTTTTTTTCAAAAATTTGTTCGACTGAATCAAAAAAACGGCTGGTTGTAGTAATCTTGCTTATTGTAAGATTTTTGTGGGCATATTGAACTGTAAAATGCACACTCAACATTATCGATTTCTACAATATTTTCGTTTCAACGCTTGATTTTCCAAAAAAAAAAAACCCAAAAACCCCATTAATGTTGCATTTCTAAATTCATGTGACGATAGGAAAAAATGATTTTTTTAAGTAAGCAATAGCTAATCCTTGAAAAAAAATTACGCAAGTTTTTGGCACCCAGCATCAACTTTCCGTGCGATCATTTGTTCCTGAGATATCGATAATCATAGACAATAGGATACTTCTCCATTTGAAGACCGATAATTCGGCGAGAAGTGGACGTATCAAAGTCCATAAAAAATGAAATTAAAGCTCAAGATAAAGGTATTCGATCCTTATAATGGTTAAGCAAAAAAAAATTTTCCTACGCCCGCAGACAAAAAAAACAAATGAAAAAGATTTGAAAATTTTTCTATCTCTGTTTTTTCTAAGATTACCGAAAAACCGCTGACGCTACAAAATTTTTAAGTTCTGATCCAAGGAGTACATACTTGGAGCGACAATTTTCTTTTTTTCTTATTTCTTGTACGACCATGTAACAGGGTAAATTCGAATTTACCGCGTTCAAAAAAGTGCAAAATAAAATCCATTATGTGTACTGTCGGTCATGTGACATTACCACCCAGGGTATTCCGGGTAGGTAGCGACTAGTCGTCCGAAAGTGGAAATTTCAATTGCTTGACCGTCAACCCCACTTAGACTTAAGTAGGAGAGAAAAGACAACCAAAATCAAGAAGGGAGCGAGCAATTATAAACTGGGACCGAAACGAGAATCAGGCATTAGTAACCGAAACGACCAGACCGAACGGACCTAGTCGAGTCGAGAAAGTTCAACAGCTGAGGAGACGCTACGATGAGACTCCATTATAACCGCCGATATTTAGACGCTGCGAGTTTATATTAGGTAAAATTATTTAATTGAGAGCTTGTGTTTTACTGTGGAACCAAGCGATAAATTATTCGAATCTTTTATCAGATTACCAGGCGGTTAGCCGGTATCTATTATGAATATTACTGATAGCGTCTGATTAAGCAGGTTGACAAATACTGGAACGAGACGGAAAATTTACAATTACCAGACCAGACCAGGACGAGACCAAGACAAACACAACGACGAGAAAGGAACCAGAGAGTTAATTTGTTATAAAGGTATTTATTTAAAATTTTTCCAGGCAGGAAGCCGGAAAATTTTAATTAATACATCGTCGTATGTCTGGTAGCGTCGCGTCTTAACATTCGGAACCAATTATTCGCAAATTAAATAAATAATTTCGAAAATAAAATTTCATAAACTAACTCTGACGTAATTATATAGAATTAAGTAATTAATTAACTCGAGGCAGGTAGCCGGAGCCGTTGCGTTGGTAAAATATTTCCAGGCAGGTAGCCGGAATTATTCTAGAAGTTTCCAGGTGAATCGTGGAACTTACGCACCGGAAAACTGTCAAATCTAGTCACGAATTACTAGTCGATAATATTAATTAATTATAGGTAAATTGAATGATAAAACAAATAAAATAATTATAAATTAAATTAACAGTAAATTGTCTTGATAAAAGTTATAAAAAGGGTCAAGGTCACTGAGGTAATTTAATTAAGTAAAATTACGGAAAAATAATTAGTTAAATAAAATAATTAATTTAAGAAATCAAGTAAATGAAATAACAATAATTATTATGATAATAAAAGTACCTGGAAGGAGCACGTGAAAAGTATACAAAAATTGAATCGAGTGAACCTCGAGTTTGAATAATTTGGTAACGAGTTGATGGAAATTACTGAGTAATAAGTTTCTAAAATTTTGGAGTAAAAATAATTGGAGATAAAAGTGATAAAGGAATAATAATAAATTAAGGAAAATTAAAAGTAAATGATAAATTAATTAATAATTATATAATTTTCTAAATTAATTAATTTATTTATTGTGGGAAAATTATTTTAACTCAGAGTGTGTAAATAAAGTGAAAAATTATTGAGTGAGTGTGTGATAGAAAATAAACAAGGAGTTAATGGAAAATTGTAGTAATTAAGTATCGCGAAGGTTAAGATTTTTAACAATTGTGTGTGTGAGTGTATGGAAATGCCAAAGGTAGTTGGTCAATTTTATTAAAGATATCATTGCGGGTAATAAATAAATTGGTAGTTAATGAAAATATCGCGGGTCAATAAATAAAGGGTTAATTAAGGTTTTAAGGTTTATAAGGTATAATGTTATAAGGTTTATATAAGGTATAAGGTTATAAAGTTTAAAAAAGGTTATAAGTGAATAAGGTTTATAAAGGTCAAAGGTAAAAAAGGTTATTGAATGAATAAAAAGGTTTCAATTGTTAATAGAAAAGTAGATTATTCATAAATTACCCTTCCTCATCCTTCTCTTATAATTAAATAAATTTCAACGACTCTGCCGATTGAGGATCCGGTTATGAAAAGCCGTTATCACTACCAGTGGTGCCCTTAAAACGGTAATTTAAGGGCGACCAGAGTAACAGCATAGCCCTGGTATAACCATTTCTCTCGAAGTTACGGCCTGTTGAAAATGACCTAAAAAGTTGGAATTTTTTTTTATCCTTTAATTATTTCAAGTAGTGTATTTCTAAAATATTATCGAATTTTAAATATACTACGCAGTTCACATTAACTTCAAGAGCACTAACAAAACGTGCTTCTATTGTGGAATTTCCAGTTTTTACCAAATTCCAATGAGAAGCTAGATTAGCTGATAGATCAGGTGTTAAATCAAAAGCATAGAGAGTGTATTCGTAAGTATACTCTATACGTGAGATACAGTTCCCCGTATTTCCGAAATGGATACCTGTTCCACTAAATAGTGTATTAAATCCTTCCACGTCTAAGTAATTGTCCCTGTAATTCCTCTGTAACGCTCGGCCTAATAGCTGTTTCCTGTCAATGTATAAGGAAAGATAGTTTAACGAAAATGTTTGGAAGTGAAATGGGTTATGAATTTTTGAGACCATTATATGCTCGATTATCCACAAAACCAAATATTATTCATTTAGGCTACTGACCCAATACACCATTATCAATGGTGTTACCGAGTATACCCTGGGATAAAACAAATGATTTTACTTGAACTCTAGTTAGTGGATACTTTGCTGTTGTTTGACCCAAAGTGAAATTTTTAATCTATCTTCATTTTTATATAGGGGCTAATATAAAATTTTTATAATTTTAGTATATTTTTCGAATATATTTTCTACTTATATCTGCGCCATTTTTAAAATATATTTTATTTATGAATAAAATGTATTGTATCAAGCCTTTCTCAAATTTTCATCTTATATATTACTGTAGTATTTCAAACAATAAAGTATGAATCCTTCGGAAATATATAATGAATGTTCTTTGATTTTATTGAAATTTTTTGACTTCCCGCTAAGAAAATCGACGATTTTCAAAAATTTCGGGAAGTTATTGTTTTTACCCCGATTTTCGAAAATCGAGTTTTCATCCGATGTCAACGTTTTGAGGTCCTAGGAAGCTATTCTGACTATTTTCAGAATGATGTCCGAGTGTGTGTATGTATGTGTGTGTGTGTGTGTATGTATGTAAACTCTTTGCAACTTTTGAACTAATGAATCAATTTAGATGGTTGAGGTGGCAATCGAAAGAGCTTGTTGGCCATCAACTTTTCTGATAATTTCAGATTATTTGATCGAACAGACTCGAAAATATTTGCGAATTACGAAAAAAAAAATTTTTTTTTTAGTTTTTTATTGATTTCTCAAAAACGACTTATACGATCGACTTCAAAATCTAATCAGCTCTAGAATTCAATAAAACGCGCCGATTGCCACGTCAACAATCAAAATCGATTGATTAGTTCGAAAGATATCGGCGTTGAAAAGTTAAAAAAATGACATTTTATGTTATTTTTCCCGGATAAATCATAATATAACGTACTAAAATGTGCCTGATATCATACCAACTCATCTTTTTTATAGTTTCTTTTGATCATATAATGCCATCGAACTTGGTTTTTAGTTTGAATCATGTTTTCAACAAAAAAATCGATAAAACGTAGTTTTTTAAATTTTTATCGGATATTTCATATTTTATTGATTCTTACATGAGTCAAAACTTATTTAAATCTTGATTTTGAGCCCCGACATTGATTTCTGCCTCAATACACTTATTTCACTGAACATAATCAGGAACTGAATTTTAAAAACCGCTTCATTGATGATTTTCGATTCTTAAATTTTCAAACTTCAGCATAACAGATAACTTGTTAGAGCTTGAAAAGATCGTAAAAGAACAATTGCATGTGATAGCATTTTCGAGCTCGAAGAGCTCGAAAATATATCTACACTAATGTTTTCGAGCTCTTTGAGGTCGAAAACAGCGGGAAGTTTTGGGGCTGGCTCGCAGGGTCAACCGACGCCTAGATTTTTTTTTATGTCTACAAATTATAATTAAATTTTTATGAAAGTAATTCATCATGGTTTGAATAAATACAGGCATTTGAACTTGGTCGACTTTTATTTTCAATTAAAGTTACTTTTTCTTTTATATTAAAAACGTTTACCGCTGTTAGATTGGGAATTTTTTCTTTCAGATAGATTAGATGTTTTAGTTTTCGTCCGAGAATGATTGGTGCATTGTCTTCTCGAAAATATTTTTCTATGGCGTAACATACTAGTTTATCATTTAGAGGGAGTACTATCAACGGATGAACTTTAAATATAGAAGAATCATTCAAAATTACATAATAATTTGATCTTTTTCTCACTGCAGAATATTCTAATGTCTGAATTAATTCCCCATTGATGTATGCACGCTTATAATAATAAGCTTAATTTGACTGTTTATGAGAAATGTTAATTCTCTGGAGAGCAATAGAATGCTCTCGGCTAAGTTATTCAATATTACGATGACCAATCAATTAAGCGTTGAAGGCACGTTGACTAATTGGTGGAGAATAATGATTCAAAAGATTTTCTTCTGCGTACTCTTGTTCATTATTAGTTACATCATCTTCGCAAAGTATCTGCAAACCATTAATAGTATATTTTAAACGGTAGTTATCTACAATTTGCAAAGCAACACTCTTGGAAATTTGGACGAAATTTCGAATTTCTTGATTAAGGTTTTCAAAGGCAAAGGCACTGTGTGTCCACAGCGGGCCCCTATCGCGAACACTCTGTGGTAAATGCTTCAAAAGGTGACTATTGAAGGAAACATGGTCTCGCCCATATAATTATTTTACTTTTATAAATTTAACTAGTAAGTCTTTAGAATGGGCTATTTCGGACGACGAAACAGATTTTCTTAACGAAATTGCTATTGCTTCCATTAGCAGAGCCCAATAGTTCACATATTTTCGAGAAAAAACTTGTTTGTGTATCGGTATGCTACAAAATAAAAGCCAGACAATACATTCATGTGATATACTCCAATATTTTTCTGGGAGTTCTTGATATTTCTATAGTCTGCTTAGAAGATATTAATTTCGAATCAACAGTTTGTCGCATATGACTAAAATTAAAATGATTTTCGTGATATTTCAAGTCAAACCGGAGCCTGAGGAACTGTCCACACACTCCCAGTCCGACGCAGTGATTCCATTCTGGACATAATCCTAATATTATATTGAATTTTATGATGTCAAATAGTATTTATTTACCTTTCATATCATGAATTTGTTGTTCAGAATCAATTAAAGTATTATTATGGGTTCTATTGGAATAATTATATGGAACCTCACTCATGTCTGGGCACAATGGATAAACACGTACAGTGTCGCAATCTATGGAATCTGTTCTCCGGGATGAATACAAAATGAGCAACCATAGTTACCATCAAATTGCGTTGACATTTGATCAGCTGGTCGTGCTACCGAATCGCATATTCCAATAATAACTATACATTTTTTTCTTAAATGAGCACCATTATTTTTCAAGCAAAAACCTTCGCTATACATGGTTTTACACTCTTTAACGAATGCTTTAAAATATTCGTTGACGACTGGCTTTATCTTACCACACCAAATACTGCATAGCATGATATTTTTTCTTCGTAATTTAGATGGAAGTTCATTAAGTGTGCATAGAATTGGATGGGCAGAATAGTTAGGTTTTTCGAAAATTGGGACCCCATTAAATCCAAACGTAATAGTCATTATGTCATTAGAATGTGTCATTTGGTTTAAAATATTTCTATATATTTTTCCATTATATATGTCTTCAAGCCCAAAATAACATTCTTTAATTCGTTTATCACGATAGTCAATTATATCAAAAAAACATTTCCATCATACACTTGAGTTGATCCGTCAGTGATAAATTCAAGAAAACAGAACAACGTGCAATATTTTTACTAATATCTACATTGACTCTACACGATTCACATACTAGTAGATAACTTTTAGATTTTGTATCCAATTGCTTACCTGCATAACAATCACAATTATGACATATATGATGAATAGACTAGGCTGTAGAAAATTTATCTAAAAATTTTTTTAATAAGTATTTTGTAATGTGTTTTTCAGAATCATTCAAACTCATTTTTAATAATGATGCGATGTTTTCAGTAACTAGAAAACTTAACCAGTATCGTAATTTTAAAGCCATTAGTAACAGAGCCCTTTTTAAAACAGTTATAAAATATTCATCTGTTATATTATTATTTATGTTGCATCTACAATCTTTCATATTACTATGTTCCGGTGTATCAGTACTTTTCACTTCATCAGAACCGATATAGTCATCAGATAAAAGATCATTTCCCAAATGATTTGAGTTGATATTGTCGATAATAATATCATAAATATCGAAATCTACATTTAAACAACTATCAACAGTTTCGTTTTTATCTGAATTTATTTCAGTTTTAATATCTTCACAACGGTTACGCAAGATAGATTCGAATGATTTAAATGTTTCGTTATTATCGAATGAATCATCAGTAGCTGCTCTTTCCTTAGGACACTCAGACTCGATAATATGATTAAGCTGTGAAGTTGAAGATGATTCATTAATAATTTCCGTATTATTTTTTAAATTTTCAGCTGATAATACCGTAAATCTTAAATTAAGTGATAATTACCCATTAGAATATTTTTTTTTTCTCCAATAACGTAATGTCCTAGCACGAATTCGTTTTTTACTTCTGACAGTATTGTATAATTTATACTTTCGTGAATACATTGTTCATATATTTATCGATGTCACTATTCTATATACACTTAACCATATTTGGTAATAATCCTTTTTTCGCGAACAATGAATTAATAATATTTTCTTGTGTATTAAATTTTTTAAATTTTTTATTTGTAATTTATTTGTAATTTGAATAAATCAATTAAAACGTTTATTTAAGGGTAAATATAGATAAGTATACAAATATGGATATATATATATATATATATATATATATTTATACATATATAGATTTAGCGTGTATGTACAGCACTGAGACAGTAAACTGCCGTTTGACGACTCTTGAAAAGTAACTAATAGTAAACTGTCATTTTTACTACGTGAGTCTAAAAATACACTTCATGATAATACTTAAATATCATTTTATTTTATTATACCCAGTAAATATTTTGAATTTATGTATCGTAAAGGTTGCACGCTAATACGGTAAATGTATTTTCCTTTATGCGATTTATCAAAATGCTCAAATAATGCCAATGGGTTTATATTATCTACTCAAATACCAAATGGCGACAAGTTTATAACTATTTTAATGTAACAGAGCACACACGCTACTCTTACAGAGACTTTTCCACGTCTGACCATGGCAGCACGTAAATCTCATGCCGGCACCTAGGCCGACGCCATTTTGTCGTATATCTCACTTTGACTAATGGAGATGTACAACTGTCGCATGTTATGTCTTTTTTACAGTACCACCAACGTACTACATAACTTTGGCCGTGTAATTTATCAAGTTCCCGACGCTAAACGACCAATTGTATATTTCATAACTAATTGTTAATATGATTAACCGTTAAATTCACCAATGATTCATTCATAAAACTAGTAAATTTATTTATAATAAATAAATTCACGGATGCCAACTGTTGCGTTGACGCGCATGCGTCAACCAATTCAAAACAACCATAAGCACATAAATGAAATGCGCAACTATTTCTCTCAGCGCTATAAAAATCCAAATATATGCTCACATTACTCAGTGAAATCTCCTGATTCAAATACAATTTATACCTAAGAAACCTATGAAGTATTATTAACGCCATAATTAAAACAAAATCTTATAAACAAACAAAATAATCATATTAACAAACTATCGGATGAGACGTGTGAGCAGCGTGTGCTGTCCTCTGTTGCTCACCGACCTGATGTGAGACTGCCGCGATATCTAAATATCGTGACACCTCCCCACCAGGCCGGTCTTAGCCCTCTGCAAGCCCTTCGGCCGGGACAACAGCAGTCTTCGCATCCATTGGCGTGTTTATAAATCAAAAGTACCATTCCACTTACCCTCTCTTTCTTGCTAGACATAAGGTTTAGGAAAAGTTATGAATGTATGAGAATGATTTATGAAATGATTAAAGAACCCATTGGACACCATTTACGTTCACTTCACGCGGTCATTTGCCCCTCTACGTGAGTTTCCCAACTGCATTCAGTAGGTTGAGAGTTGTCCCTACACAAGGACCGTCATTCCCTATTGACGATCCGCAGTGGCGTTTTTTGTTTGCACAGACCTCGGTGGACACTGGCAAGTTACCGCTGTCTTGCCCACGGTGCCACAACGAGGACAAACATCACGATGAGTTTCACGACAGTCATAACTCAGGTGTTGAAGTGACCCACAATTGAAACAAAAGCGTGGACGGCGGAATGATACTGCTCTCGGATGCAGACTTCTCATGGCCCGGGAGGTCGACAGATTGGGTGGACCATCACCACTTGATCCTATCACTGCCTGTTGCGATGTGTTGGCCCCCACTTCCTGCATGTTTGGTCCTTAATGGGTATTAGTCCTAGCCGTATTTCGCACTGGCACCACTTCTTGCTCAGAAATGGGTATTTCGCGTTTCTTGGCTTTTCCTTGCTTCAATTTTCCCACTGGTGGTCGTTGACGCTCCGTATCTTCGGATTCCTGAAAATCCACCGCCTGGAGCAACTCTTGGCGATCCCGAGGTTGCTTAGGGCCATACGCATAGAAGCATTCCTTCACGAATGCCTCTTCTCGTCGAGGTGGTGCTCGTCTTGTCTTCACAGCCCATCGTTTTTCTTCCAGACGGGTCGCCTCATACAATAGCGACTGGTAGGTGTCGAATTTTCCCGCTGGACAATGGTTCCAGTACTCTGGACGTAGACCTTGGCAGTCTCGTCTTACTTGTCGAGCTTCCTCTGGCGGGTGTCTCTATCTGGACTACAAACTCTGTAGGCAGATCAATTAATTTCGAGACGATTCATTTTAACCTCGATTCCGGGCTCGGATATCCGCCTTTATCTCCCTCTGGCGTCTACCTCCCGTAAACCACGTATGGAACTCGTCCTTGAAGTGTTCCCATCTGGTCCATCGTTCGTAATTTGCCGAACATCACGTTGCGGCAACACTAGTAAACACCTCCGATAACACTGCCAATCGATCTTCATTACGTATGCCCGCACTTTTCATTAGTATCGAAAACCTCCGTAAAAACTCATCACTAGTCATTGAACCATCTCCCGCAAACGAGAGTTTCCAATGGCGTGCGATAGCCCCATAATCGTGATCTCGCCCACGCGACCTGGACCTCGATCGACGCTCAGCCCTATGGCTAACATAGGAGTCGTCAGACGACCACGACTGACTTCCACTGGAGTCCGAATCATCATGATGGTTACGCTGTTCCCTCTGGCGATGTTGATGTGTCGACCCACGACCCTGATTTGCCTCTAGTGGCCAATTAACGTGCACATTTGACGCTGACGTAGTAAACGCTGGTGGTGTCACGCTCATCTGGGTCCCACACGAATTCACGGTTCGTGTAATGGCCTCAAGACCTCCTATTGGTCCTGCCATCGACTGAATCGTGCTTAAGTGAGAGGGTATCGTAGTCACAACACAGCTCCGGATTGGTGATGATGCCCGAAATGGCTCCAATGGCCGTGTCACACCCGCCATTGTGTTTTCGACGATCATATTTGCCACCATTGTCGTGATTTTGTTTTCAAACACACGCAAT
Source organism: Microplitis demolitor (assembly GCF_026212275.2). Taxonomy (NCBI): domain Eukaryota; kingdom Metazoa; phylum Arthropoda; class Insecta; order Hymenoptera; family Braconidae; genus Microplitis; species Microplitis demolitor. The sequence continues at coordinate 11,958,395 of NC_068553.1, forward strand.
ATCTCCACGATATCACGGTGAGTCGCACATGCATCCATTAGTCCAGGTAGCGACGACTCTGAGTTCACGACTGCCGCTGGTGCACTTGTTACTGGCACCACTGGAGCCCCAGGCGTTACGGGTACTCCCACTTGGCTTCCCACTGGTCGGATTCTCTCCAAAATGGCCACTTCGGCCCGTTCACGGCCCACAGCTGACTCTTGGGCCAATTCATCCACCAATGGGTCCCATAAGGCATCCTTACCATCATCTCGATCCATGAGCCGTCTCACACGGTCACGAATGACCTCATCTGACCCATTGTGATTCAGCCATCGACTGCGCAAGTAGTCACGCAGCGCCGCCACGTCCACGTATTCAGGGATAGGATTAGAATCCGCTGAGATTTCATCGACTGATGGACTCCATCGCACGTTTAGAGCCCCCAGCGCCCGCTGGTGATACCGATTCAATCGATTCCTCAAAACCTGTGATGACCCGAATGTCGACAACCCAAAACTGGGCAACAGCATTTTGAGTTTGGATGGGGGTTGATCCATCAACCATGTGAGTTCAGATAGTGGTAGCGTATCATCACCATCGTGGTCTTCACCGTCCTCGAAATCCAGAGTCACACTTCCTGGACGTCGGTCCACAGCTGCCAACTCAGCTGCCAATGGGATAGATGCCAGCTGCGGTTCCGCGTTTGGTTGCCTGGTTGGGGGATCATCCCCATTGCCACCGCGCATTTTCTTGCACGCATCTAATAATGCGCTGGACTCGTCCCAAATTTTACGCCACGAATCCATTTTGGGAATTAATAAAAATTAATAACCGACTTAATAAATGAATACAGATAAATCAACCAATTGGTGAAGATATCAACCAACAAAATACGAACAAACGATTAGAACAAACATCCCGAAATCTTCTCTTGAAATCCAATTCTCCGCACCTAAATCTGAAACTTCAAATAAATCGTCCTGTACAATTTAATGGCTCCCTGGCCCCACGTTGGGCGCCATATAACGTTCTCTTCTATTTCACGCTTTCCACGGCGGAGTGTGGTTAGCACTCAATAGCCGTTATGGCTCTCCGTCGGTTGAAAAACTGAAAATAAAACTAATAACGACACAAAATGTCTGACCTGGAGATATCCTGAATCTCCCTCGACCCGCAGCTCTGCTCAGGCTGGGTTAGACAACCTAGTTGGGCGCCAGTTCGTGTGCCCCACGAATAAAATTAACTCAAAATAAAACAACGAAGAAAAATGAAAATGAAAATAAAAATAAATGACAGGGTAACAGTTTGAGAGTTCAGGAAAAAGAAAGCAAGAAAAAGATAGCAGTACTTTAAATAAATAAATGTAAATAACTACCGGGTTGATGACCATTTGCTTCAAATATATTTTAAATTAAAAATTAATTAATCAAATATATCGCATACTCACATAAACAATATCAAAAACATAATAGTAGTTAACTTACCACAAAAATAAAGATAGCATGCGTATACCAAAATTATAATCAAAATAATAATGCTGATTAAACAATAAGCATATCAACCGCAAAAATAACTTATCGAACGTACAAAATATAATCACTCGTCTGTGATTAGCATAGGAACATATAAATATTAGTAAGTAATAATCTCACTCGCACATGAACATAAACGAACTAAATATAATGCATGAAGAAACAATCTCAGAATAATACTTCAATAATAGTAAATTATTATATCACTAGCAAATTAATAGAAAATATCAAATAAAATAATCTCATACAGGAATTTAAAGTATTTCCAGTAAGAATTCCCAGTAATTTCCAATGGTGAATTTTATGGTATTCACAAAATAATATTATCCTATATTTACATAATAAAGATAAATAGCACTCTTGGATAAAAAAATTATGAATGATATTTATACCTTTGAATCACTTTCAGGTGATAATTAAAAGGATAAAATAATAATACGCACCAGAAAATAATAAATATAGCAGTAATAATATACATTAATAATAAATGATAATGAAAGAAATAACCAAATAATTATCGCAATCGATATTTGGTAACATAGTACTGAATGTTTTCACTGATTGTCTTCGTATTTACTAAGTATAATATTCACGAATTCCATCATATGCTTATGACCAATTACTAATACTCAGAATTCACTCTCTCTTACTCTTATGCTATAGACAAATGATCACCAACTCGGGAACAAAAATTACACGCTAATGTATTAGCCAAAAATGTACTTACAGTTTAGTATTATTCAACTCCCTTGGTTGCACGCTAATACGGTAAATGTATTTTCCTTTATGCGATTTATCAGAATGCTCAAATAATGCCAATGGGTTTATATTATCTACTCAAATAACAAATGGCGACAAATTTATAACTATTTTAATGTAACAGAGCACACACGCTACTCATACAGAGACTTTCCCACGTCTGACCATGGCAGCACGTAAATCTCATGCCGGCACCTAGGCTGACGCCATTTTGTTGTATATCTCACTTTGACCGATGGAGACATACAACTGTCGGATGTTATATTGTACAGTACCACCAACGTTATACATAAATTTAGCCGTGTAATTTATCAAGTTCCAGACGCTAAACGACCAATTGTATATTTCATAATTAATTGTTAATATTGTGACGTCACGACGTCATATTCCTGCTGTCAATCAATTATCATACATACTATGCCATCTGGCTATCCATAAATTACTTAATTAGCAAGTGACTTTCAGCCATTATTACGGCTGATGATTTTTAAATTTGAATTTAAATTCAAATTTTTTTTATTTTGGGCAACAACTTCCTGAACAATGAACAAGCGGAGATTTCATACCATCATCAATCTCTGAATTTACCATTTCGACCTTCCCGACCTTTACCTTTCAATCTCGGAATAAAACCATCCCGTTCATACGTAATTCCACCCCGTATGCGGATGTCCGTGTCGGTACCTGTTGTAAATCCTGAGATCAAAGAGGGCTACCTCCGTAAGATTCCTCTTAAAGATGGACTCTTAATGGGCGAAGCCGTTGTTTCAGTTGATGACGATCAAGCGATGTGTATGGTCGTCAATACCACATCAGATCCAGCAGAAATCGAAATTGAACCTCAAGTGCTTGAAGAATTTGAATTTGATCATCTTGATCCATCTGACGAATTTTCCGACATAGCGGAAATTCTATCCGGAACACATTCACCTTCTAAGCGAGATCGTATCCAAGCAATCTTTGATAAGATTTCTACCAATTATCTCAGTCGCACGGAAAGGAAGCAAATTTTCCGACTTATTCAGAAAAATCATGACATATTTCACCTCCCTGGTGATCGCCTGGGACGTTCCAAAAAATTCACCGGCAAAATCGAAACCACGAGTGACAAACCGGTCCGAATCAAACAATATCGGTTTCCTCAAGAACACCGCGACGAAATCAAGTAGCAAGTGGATAACCTACTTAAGCAAGGAATTATTCGAAAATCAAAATCTCCGTATAATTCTCCTTTATGGATTGTCCCTAAGAAATCTGATGCTCAAGGTAATAAAAAGTAGAGAATGGTTATCGATTTTCGAAATCTGAATAAGATAACCATTGGGGATGCTTACCCCCTCCCACTCATAATCGATATTTTAGACCAACTCGGCGGGGCCAAGTACTTCAGTGTATTTGACCTTGCCAGTGGGTTTCACCAAGTACCCATGGACCCCAGAGACGCTGAGAAAACAGCGTTTTTCACCCCTGACGGTCATTGGGAATATTGCTGTATGCCTTTTGGGCTTGAGTGTGCTCAAGCAATTTTTCAACGTATGATGGACTCCACATTGAGTAGTTTAAAGGGTACTGAACTATTCATCTATCTCGACGACTTCGTATGTTATGCATCTTCGCTTGAAGAACATGAGGTACGGGTCCAAAGACTTTTCAACCACCTTTGAGAGGCTAGGCTAACTCTTCAGCCCGAGAAATGCAAATTTCTCTGCCCCGAGGTGGAATATTTGGGTCACATTATCACTAAAGATGGTGTGAAACCCGACCCAAAGAAAATTTCATCCCTTAAAAACGCTTCGCACCCCCGTAATCATACAGAAGCGCGATAATTTATGGGATTAGCAAATTACTACCGACGATTTATCGAAAACTTCGCTGAAAGAGCAAAACCGATCACTGACCTTACCAGGAAAACTAAACCGATCGTCTGGTCGGTCGATTCGCAAAGGGCTTTCGAGAATATTAAAAACGCATAATGCGAAAATTCATTCCTTGCCTATCCGAACTTCAATCGACCTTTCATATTGGCAACCAGTTCCTCCGATGTTGGTATTTCAGGCATCTTGAGCCAGGACCTGGAGAACGAAGATCGTACGCCTGGAAACCCCGACAAAAATATTGAGAAAATTGTCTCCTGTACGTCCCGAGTCTTGCAAGAGACCGAGACAAGATACACACACAACGAAAAAGAGTGTTTGGCGGTCTTGTACGCGGTACAACAATTTCGGCCTTACCTTTATGGTAAGCCTTTCACCTTGTATACAAGCAGCCCTTGTATGTCTTGGTTGAAAGACAGCCAAACTGTCACCGAACGACAAATTCAATGGAGATCCAAACTAAGCGAATACAAATTTTCGGTTATAGTTCAACATAAAATCTCAAAACAATATGCCGAAGGGTTGTCCTACAATCCTGAAGGTAGATCTCCAGAAGAAATGGATTCAAACCAAAATTCGGTCGAGGAAGCAGTGATGCTCCCACTCAGGAAAACTTCTTGCCCTGACGAAGAAGCCATAGCAGCTGTAAAACGAGGGAGAAAACCTGGAAGTAAAAACAAACGTTGGGTTAACAGCGCCCCACAACCTCGTGATACAATTGCATCCCGATTACGGATGAGACGGGCTACAGAACTGTCGCAAAACCGGAAAAAAGTAAACTATTGTGAAATATGTACGACCGAACCTGACGTCTCAGAGAGTATCGAAGAGGACGTTTTCGAGATAAACCAACCAGGACCATCCTCAGCACCTCAGGCTTCAGTCAACCTGGAAATGGAGATTGGGCCAGAGCCTGGGCTAGAACTGGAAGAAACAGATGAGGAAGAAGAGGAAGCAGTCCGACTCATGAATGAAGAATATCTGCTCAACGAATTGGAGAAAAGTTCCAGTGATCAGGGAATGAAAATACTTCTAAAGCGATAAATCGACAGCAAATGCGCGAAGATTTGAGAAAATCATTTGAACGCTTTAATAAAGCCTTAGAAAAACGAGGAATTAACGTTTCAGATGAAGAAGCGGATCGTACTGTTCGTCCAGAAGATTATTACAATCCACTGCCTGTAGTCAGCCCTCAAGTAGCCAAGGAAGTTAGGAAATATCTTGAACGGGGCTACTTATCAGACAAACACGATGAATCTGAAAACCCGGATGAGTTCGACGAAGAGGGAGAAAAAGAATTCCTTCGTGAAAATCAAGATATAGAAGAAAATGAAGATTCAAGTGAAGTCAGCTGCTCTGAACCGGAATTCCAAGTGGAAATAACCCCTGCAACTCCACAGACACCGCGAGCTGACGAGATTCGAGGAAATACCTCACCGCAGATAGAAGTCCGTCGACCCCTATGTGCAAGAACACGGTACTGGAAGCCGCGTAGGCAAATTGCAAAGAACTTGACTATGACGATCATACAAAAAGCTTTTTTTTGGAGGACACCGGAAGTTCTGATGACAAGACATCTCCAGTTATCGCGAGGCCTTCTAGCTGCCAAACTCTGAACGTCGAAGATGTTCCTGCAGCCTCATCCAGTATGGCACACGTGGAAATACCCAAACGCAAAGTGACATCTACTAGTAAAAATCTAGGACGTGAAAATACCTTGTTGAACGAGAATCAGCAGCCAAATTCACCAAATCGAAATTCTGCAAATGATCGAATAATCATAGCGGAGACATCTCCTCAATCAGGCCAATCAGATGCCAGCCAATCTGACGGAACCACAGTGATTCAAGTGGAAGTATACCGAGAACAAGACGACGGAAATGCTCAGGTAAATGAATCTGACCCTCTCCACACGACTCGACCGGAAGTTGTTGACGAACAACTGGAGGATGAGCCGGAGTTGAATGTAGATTTACCTCCTAAACTTCCGAATCAAGCTCCGTGGTACGTATTTGATCCCCCTTCCACCGATATCGCGGAGGATCTGAGTGATCAACGCTATTCACCACCGGAAGTTTCGTCTTCCTCAAGCTCTGAGTCTGATAGGCCTCGGAAACTACCTGAAAATCGAATCAAATTTAAGGACAGTCGAGATGGAATTACTTATGTGAGAGATCACATGGTACATTTCCTGTCCCTGTATTGTGAGTTGGTGAAACCAGTTTCACGATTGTTAAGAGATCTCACTTTCATCGATCAGGAAGATCTGAAGACAGCCAAACCAAAAATGGGTGATGTATTAATCACAAAATTGGGTCAGTGCTTTATCTTCATGGTCTTTGTCAAGAAAAATCATTTCGAGAAAATCGATTTAAATAATTTAATCGAAGGATTACGAAATTTAGGAGTGTCCATGTTCAAACACGAAATCTATACATTCCGCATGGCGAAACAGGGGGATGAATTCGATGATATAAATATAAAGCCATATCTCATACAAGAATTGGGCGACTGTCCTATCGAGGTAGTACTTTGCGAAGGAAATATAGAAGTTCCTACCGAAGAGTTACGCGATAAAATCATTGAAGAAAACCACTGCAGCCCTATTGCGGGCCACAAGGGTGTCGTGAAAACTTATTGGTGAATTTGAGAGAGATTCTACTGGCCAGGCATGAAGGAAAGAATCTATAGATTCATCCGGAAATGCGAAATCTGCCAGAAGAATAAACTCACCCGAATCAAAACAAAACAACCAATGATGATAACCGATACTCCCTTCGAACCCTTCGAGAAAATTTCTATTGATACCGTGGGACCACTTCCTATGACTAGGAGTGGGAATGTCCACATATTGACTATTCAGGATAATTTTTCGAAAGCCGTAACAGCAATTCCGATACCTGATATCCGGTCGACAACAGTGGCAGAAGCCCTTGTAGATCGTTATATGTGCTATTATGGTTGTCCGAGAGTCATCCTCTCAGAAAGAGGTACTTCATTTACCTCTAAAATAATACAACAACTTGCGAAAGCACTAAAAATCCAAAGATTAACGACTTCGGGTTATTACCCCCAATCAAATGGTTCTCTAGAAAGGAGCCATCAACCACTGATAGATTTCTTCAGAGTAATCTCGGATAAGTATCGGATAGGCGACTTTATTTATGTTCTAAAGGACCTACGGAAAAATAAACTCGATGTTTATTATACCGGGCCCTAGGAAATCGTCGAAATTAACGAATTTGGGAGTCTGATCTACCAGAACGACAAAGAGAACCGGAAATTGGTAAACCCTAATAAAGCTAAACCTGCTTTTGACCATAAGGCTAAACCTTTATAAAGTTCTCTGTTTCAGATCCTCAAATTTCTCACCATCATGAGACAATTATTGATATTCCTGGTCATCATCATCCAAGGGGGTCAATCCAAGGACGACCCGTCCATCCAGCCAATGGCAGACAACTCGGGTCTACTGTATGACCCGTTTAAGAAGATTCACCTGGTAGAAGAATACTAGTGCATCATTTCTTCCATTAACGTCTGAGGATTGGTTGATATGTATCCCTTTGAGTGGGACCATCTCTACTCAACCATGCTAGGCTGTATCAAAATTATCGGCACTGGGTCTTGCATGCACTACCTGAAGATGGACCTGATAAGTTAAGTACAAACCTCAAGAAATCAAGCTAAAAGCCGCTTGGACCAGCTCCTTGAAGAAACAACATTTAAAACTCCGCCGTTTGACCATAATCAACGAGCTCCATGGTTCGGGTTCGTCGGCACAATTGCCCGAGAACTGTTTGGAATCATGGACTATGAAGACAAAGAACATATCACCAAGGAGATCAACAAATTATATCAAGACGATACAGAAATGGTGCACCTAGTACAGAACGCTACTCACCTCGACAAGAGTGAGGTCAGTACTATTCTCGAAAGCGAGGCGCAAATGCAGTCCAATCTGAATAATCTCGCAGATGCTACTACAAACTTTATGAATTCCACCAATAATTCCTGGGGTAAACTCGCATATTTGATTAAAATCATGATGCTGGGGGATGAACGGAAGGAGATTGCCAGTAACCATCTTCGAGTCCTAAAGGAAGCTGAAACCATCATAGAGGAAGCCAAGGCCGGCCGACTCTCCCCACAAGCTATGTCACCAAGTCAACTCTACCGAGCAACCGTCGACATCATGAGGAAGCATCCAAATTTGAATCCACCTCAACCAATTGATCGAATGGATATCTCAACCTTGTCAGATGTGTCTACAGTAAAGGTAGCAAGAGCGAAAGGTTATCTACTTATCATAGTAACTCTAACCCTGTTCCATAAAATTCCGTTATTATCATACGAAATGAGACCACTGCCAAAGCCAGAAAATCTGAATGGAAAAATTCAAACACTGACGATATTACCATAGTACCATCAAAAAGGTTCCTAGTTACTGATCCAGGCTTGAGGAGATTCTACCTAGCAGATTCTGAATATATCAACAATTGAAAATCTATCGGGGACGATTTGTCTTGTTGTCCCGACATACTATTCCAGTCTGCGGAAGTCCAAGAAGAAGTAGACTGCGAAATGAAGCTGCTTCTGAAGTCAACTGAAGATATCTCGAGAACGTGCAATGTCCGCATCATCCCAGAATGTAAAACCTCTTTGATCAAGCTCAATCAACCAAATTCTTGGGCGTATTCGACTTGTAAGGAAAAAAAACTAATTTTCAAGTGCTTAAGTCCAGTCGAGAAAGAATATCACATCAACGGAACAGGAATGGTCCATGCTAACAGCAGATGCGAAATTAGAAGCGAAAAATATATAATCAAAAGCATAGATGAAGAGATCACTCAGCTGAACATCACCTTGCCAAGGTTAAACTTAACGTTGGAAACGCTATCAACGAACTTACTAGCTGAACCCAAAATATCTGGATTTCTTTTCAAGAAAAACGTCGATCCGTTAAAAACAGTAGACAAATTCCAACCCTGGGGAGCAGGATTGGAAGAAACGGAAAATAGATTGTCTAAAATATCGTTACACCATCAAGAAGACGATATCCACCGAACGATGACGGTGGGAAAAATGTTCATCCTAGCTGTCCTGTGTGTCGTCCTCGTCGTTCCAATATTCTTCAAATGTTGCGTATGCTCAAGCAAGAAGCGCTGCTTCACCTACAAGAAAAACAAGCAGCCAGGCGAGGTACATCCCAAAACAATGAAAGAAACCAGACGTACCTCAGACTCCAAATTGAGATCTGTCCAAATCAAGGACCAACCCGAAGTCATCGAGCTCCAGGAAACTCCGCCAGCTCTTTCAATTCGTGTCGTCTTCTCTGCAAGGAAATCAGCAACTCCAACTCGTACCACGAGAGTCCTTCGTCTGTCAGATTTCAACGCTCCGATCTTATCATCCTAAACAAGATAAGAATAATGTATAAGTCAAATCAAAATTTCATGGAAAAATAGAAATCCTCTTTTAAAGTACTTAAAATCCAGACTCCAAAATAGTTTTCGGGCCTGTCTGTGACTTTACAAAATTCTTATCCATTTACCGACACTTTACATCGTCATGAAAGAGGATTCCTATTTTACCGGCATAACATTTTAAGGAAACATTTTATTACTATATTCTAATTAAGGAATGTTTAAAATCTAATTTTATAAGATTAAGTTTCAAAAATCATATATCGAAATTCAAAATTCATTCAAATTATAACAAATTTTCAATTCACCTGCACATGTGAGAAAACAGGAGAATTGGTAACTCCTGTTAAAACTAAGAAAATTAACGACGTCAACCTGGTCAATTTAAAATTATTCTGTCTAATTAATAGATAAGCCAGAATGTAACATTGCTTCTGTGACCAGGATTGCCGTTAAGTTTCCTTTATTTTATTATTTGATTTTAATTTAATAAAGTGTTGCTACGGAAATTCAATAAAAAGTGACCGCGAGTGTTTCCCTTTCGTATTAAAAAGTGTTTAATGTTTTTTTTTTACAAAAATTATTATTATAAATCCTCGCGACCACTCTTACAGACGGGAACGATTTTTGAATCATTAAATTATTTCCCGTGGAATTTTATTTTATTTTACTATTGATAAATAAATGACGTATCGGTGCCTTACGAAAGTGATTTATCTTTTTTTTTTCTTTCTTCTCTCGGATCATGGTATCAGTAATGAATATAAATTCTTGCCGTCGGGAACGCATATGAATATTTTGTGATTGTTAGTGCCTTACTTTAACATTACTGTCCATCGATCACTAGTGTGAAACCTAATATGATTTGTTTAGAATTCTCAATTGTGGGTTAAGAATCAAAATTTGCCAAAGCTATCGGGTGTACGCAAAACTGTGTGAAATTGATTATTTTGTAGTTGAATAGTTACTTCGTTTTTTTTTTCCAAATCAATTGTTTTTTTTTTTATTGAAATTAGGTTAATCTTATTAATTAACTTATTTTCCTACCGTTTGGTAATAATTACGATTGCTTCGACAATTTGTTTTATGATTTCATAAATATTCAATAATTGACTCGACAATTGAGAAAGCTCAAACAATCAATAATTTTGCAAAATGGATAAACGTAGACCTATGACAGAGGAGGAACTCCTCGAAGTGTCAGAAAAATTAAACGAACTGTGTAGAAAACACGATGATCGGGAAGCAGATCTTGAGGCCCCGGAACGGCTACTTAATGACCGATTAAGTGACCTTTCGGAGCGAGACCAGGCAAATATCGAAAAAGAGACGAAACTGCGTGATATCGAAGCAGAATGACGGAAATTAGAAATTTCTTTCGGAGAACGCGAACTTGAGTTGAAGTCGCGCGAGTTAGTAAATCAGGGTGAACCCAATGAGCTCAAGGTCGAGTTTGAACGCAGGTTACAAGAATTGAAAGAGCGTGAAGCAGAATCTAGTCAGCTTCTTGAGCAGGCTAAAATAATTCAAACGGAACGATTAAACAAACGCGAAGCTACGTTAGCTAACCGGGGGCGTGACTTAACGGAGATCCAGGAAAAACTGGATAAACGGGAACGTGATCTGGTTGAGAGAGAAAACGCGGTAGCTACTCGGGAAAAAGAGATGCAAAATGACTAAATTATTACAAAGCTGGGCTTCGGAGCTTAAGCAAATGAAAACGGCCACCGTGACTAAAACACCAAGCGTTATCCAAGAACTTAAGGAGGAAATGTCGCAGGTAAGAAGCAGTGGGCCGAACGAACTCGCCTGCAATGCGAACATAACAATCAAGGACGCGTTATCGTATGTGCCTACCTTTGACGGTACTAGCGCCGCAGTTTTAGATTTTATAAGATCGTGTAGTCGAGCTTGTTCCATGCTAGCACCGAGTGCCGAATTTATGTTTTTGACACTTGTTCGGCAAAAATTTAAAGGCGACGCTTGGATCGCAGTTGAAAACATGGAATACAGCAATATGAAGGAGTGCGAAAATCTTCTTCGCACTGTCTTTGACCGTCACGGATCTGCGAACCAATGCAAGGCCGAGCTAGAAAATATCATCATTCGACCCAAAGAAAATATGGTTTCTTATGTAAACCGCGCTCGTACAATTTATCGCGATATACTTCATGCGGAAACAACTGAAAGGGGTACGCTTCTAGAAGCAGAAAAATTAAAAATTGAAAAAGATGCGATTTCAGCTTTTCTTAATGGCATTCCACCTCTACTGCAAGTTCAGTGTTTACTCAAGCCACACGATGCGTTGGAGCAAACATACGCGTCATCGATAGCCACGTTTAAAAATCAGGAAGACAACGCGAAGCGTTTTCAAATACCGGTTGCGGTCACAATAGCTCATACACAAAGTAATCAACCTGACAGGTCTAAGCCGCCTAGGCCAGAGTGCCAGGTGGAAAAAAATAGAGATCTCCGATGTAACTATTGTGATAAACGCGGTCATTCCGAAAGAGATTGCTTGCAGAAGAAAGGATTGAGTAACAACAGTAATAGTAAATTTAATACCAAATACAATAACGTTGACCGGAGAAACCGTAATGACGATAATAAAAACAAACTTCGCGGTAACGAAAGAAAACCCGAGAAAGACCGGGAAAAGTGCCCATGCTGTGGGCAAATGAATCATAGTTTCGCAAATTGTTTTAAATTTGCAGCGCTTATGCGAACTCGTTATGGGCCGTCGGGAAACTCCAAACTCCCGGGGAAGAACGACAACGGGTCCCACGGGAGTCCGAAACAAGTTCAAAGCCCGCCGAAAAATCCTTTCGAGGTCGCGCACCAGTCAACGTCGCGACAGTCGTAATTAATTTAAGGAAAACCGAGGTACCGGCAATTTTGGTCAAAAGCGATGATATAAAAAATTATTTAACGATCATGCTTGATTCGGGTTCGGAGGTAAATATTATAAAAATTAGCGCGTTAAATACACCGCAAGGTATCGACGAAGAACATAAATAAGCGCTATTGGGCATAAATAAAGACCCAGTATATACGGTTGGTAGAATCCACGTAGAATTATTCGGCTACAGTATTAAATTCAATGTGGTGGAAGACGACTTCCCCACAGTTCATCCCGCTATCTTGGGTGCGAAATTCTTTAACGAATATGGCGCTAGATTCTTCTTCGATCGCTAATTATTTACGTTTTACGATGTCGAAATCCCGTTCTTTGAAACGGAAATAGAAAAATTGCCTCCAAGGTCTGTTACCGTGATTGAAATTAAAACCACTCCCGATTCATCTGACTATGGCTATGTACCTCGAATATACTGTGCATCCGAACTCGAAATCGGAGGCACATTTGAAACTAATAATAACGGTAGTACGGGCTTACAATAATTCTGATATTGAAATTTCGATTCCCAGGCCTGTGATCGATTTACAATCTTCTTAGTGGCGGAATGAAAGCGATATTTTGATGAATTTAAAATCAGTAAATGTAATTGATGATTTTCCATGCGAACCTCAATCAACTGCTATTGATGCAGACTATGTGGAGCCTATCAGGGCTATTCGTAACTCACGATTATCCAAAGACATTGGGTCGGGAATCGGGGAGGAATTAAGAGGTTCAGGGGTCGTAGAGTCAAGGGTATTCACGATCTTTGAAACTAATAAAACGCCGGAGCAGGCAAAAGAAATGACCAACTTCGTGCACGTTACCGAAGATTTATCGGATCGGCAGCGCATGGAAATCAAAAATCTGATTTTTGAGAATCAAGATTTATTTTATTTATCTGGAGAGAATCTCGGATCTACAAACGAGATTTTACATCGTATAATAACTACAGATGACCATCCAGTATTTAAGAAACAATATCGCTTTCCTCCCATACATAAGGAGGAGATCTTGAGACAGGTCAGAGAATTAGAAGAAAAGGGTATTAGTAGACCCTCAGAATCAGGTTATTGTTCCTCGATTTGGATCGTTCCTAAAAAGGAAGATCCTTACGGTAATAAGAAATGGCGTATGGTAATCGACTTTCGTGATTTAAACGAAAAAACTTTTACAGTTGTTTACCCTACTCCAAATATTGTTGAAATAATCGACCAGATAGGCGATGCAGAGTACTTTTCAACCTTTGATCTAGCGAGTGGTTTCCACCAAATCACAATTCAGCCGGACGATATACATAAGACAGCTTCCTCTACGCCAAACCACGTTATGAATTTGTTAGAATGCCGTTTGGGCTGAAAAATGCCCCTCCGACATTTCAAAGATTAATGAACAAGGTTTTGGTGGGACTGCTTGGCAGAGGTGTCTTTGTGTATATGGATGACATTGTCGTCTACTCTAAAACATTTGAGGACCACGTCGCAAAAATTAAAGAGTTGTTTATTTGTCTACGTAAAGCGAGTTTGCAATTGCAACCCGATAAATGTAATTTATTTTTAAAAGAAATTAATTATTTGGGACATATAATATCAGGAAATGGCGTTAAACCGGACCCTAAGAAAACCGACGCGGTCGAAAAATTCGCCATACCTACGAATGTTAAAAAGGTTCGGGAATTTTAGGGTTTGACCGGGTATTATAGAAGATTCATTGACAACTACGCGAAAATAAGCAAGCCACTAACCTCCCTGCTACAAAAAGACGTGGTATTCAAATGGGGTCAGGTTCAATCAGAAGCGTTTAAGACGCTGAAAAAGAAACTTGTAGAGTCGCCGATTTTACAATTTCCGGATTGCTCACGAGAATTTATCATCACAACTGATGCTTGCGATTACGGAATCGAGGCGTGTTTAAGCCAAGGAGAAATAAATAAAGATAAACCTGTGTCTTACGCGTCTCGCTTGTTAAATTCAGCCGAACGCAACTATTCGACCATCGAAAAAGAAATGCTCGCGATAGTCTACGCGGTGAATAAATTCCGGCCGTACATCTATGGAAGTCAATTCACGTTAGTTACTGACCATAGACCCCTCACATGGGTTGACTCGGTATCATCACCAAACTCTCGAATAGTGAGGTGGCGATTAAGCATGGAAGACTACATGTATAAGGTAGTTTACAAGCCGGGTCGCGTAAATTCAAACGTGGATTCTCTTTCTCGAAATCCGGTTGACGAACCAGAGGAGTTTACTCCTGAGGCACGGGTCGGCCCGATACGAAAATTTGATCCTGATAAAACGGCAACGACGCCGGACGAAACGAGCGAAGATGACTCTACCCCCGGGGTGAAACGGACGAGGAAGCAGTACGATCTTAGACGCAAAGTACGCGTTCTTAACGATCCGGAAAACAATGATACCGAGCCTGAGCAGGTGACCCCTCCAGTCCGATTCGTATTTAGACCCCGCGAATGGCCCTCAGCCCCACCTGTGCCAGAACCAAATTAATCGCCCGCAAATGATCATCAATCTGCGAACGATTCTAGCGACGATGATGAGGTGGTGGTTTCGGATAACGAAGATCGAAGTCGTCACCAGATTATTCCCGAGTCGGACGACGAAACAATGATGGAAGACGTGGACGCGAACGACGAAGCTAACGGTAACGAAGATCATATCGGAGAGGAGCGTCTCCAAACCGATAGAGAAACGTCGGAATCGGAAGACGATAACGTCCAAGGTCGCAAAGACGTGGATCAAGAAGACAGCGATGAAGGGGAGTATGCCCCGGTTCGTCCACGAGCCAGGCAAAAGCATACTACTCCCATGACGCGAGAAATAGCTCCGAACGTTCGCGAAACGCGTGATCGGTTGTCAATGCAATCAGATAATGTACTAATATTCACTAATGTAAAAGGGAAACCTCGTGACGAAGGAAGCAAAGACCTTGCTGAGGTCTTAGAAATTCCCGCACAACTAACTTTCTGTCGAGCTACTGTAATACCCTACAGGGGAAATAAACGCTGTATAGTAGCAGCGCCTAAATACAGAGATACTGACCTCGTATTGGTCGAGGATATCCGAGAGACATTGGCTTCTGTATATAATATAGTAATGGAACTAGATCTAGAGTTATTTAGTGTGGCAAAAACTAGTAAAATAGATGATATAAATTCGCTGACAATCCAGGAGAAATTAATTGATGCATTTACGGATACCGGGGTTAAAATAACTATTTGTCTTAACCTCGTGCGTATCCCAAATGAGGATGAAAAATTAGAAATTTTGGAGGAATACCACGGTTCAGCCGTGGGAGATCACAAGGGAATGACCAAAACGTATAAAAGAATACGACAAAATTTTTTCTGGCCTAAAATTAAACAAGATGTTATCAATTATATTCAAAAATGCTTGGATTGTCAACTGAAAAAGTTAATTAGAGTTAAGACAAAGCAGCCAATGGTCCTCACGGATACCCCTGATGCTGGGTTCGACAAAATCGGCTTAGACATTATGTACCCAACGCATACTTCTACGTCTGGAAATAAGTACATATTAACTATACAGGATCTCCTGACTAAGTTCTCGATGGCAATCGCTTTAGAGCCAGTGCGGCCAGATCGTGGGTAAAACGACCCCCCACTTTCTGCCGCGCGGGCGACACATACAACTTGGGAAGACCTGTTGGTGTGTCGGGTGCGGCGGAAGAAGCCGAAGGGAGCCGAGCTCGGAGGAGAATTTACTCTCCCCACTAAGCACAGAGGAGTCACACACACAGCTGTGTGTAATAATATAAAATATAAAAATATAATAATAATATAAAATAATATAAAATAAATTCGAATTTTTTTTTTAAATAAATTTTTATTTAAAAAAAAAATTTTTTTTTTTTTTCAGAATTAAATTATTATAAAACAATAAATTATAAATATTATGATTCTTGCTAGTAAATATTACTAGCGAGAATGGCGATTGATAATTATTACACCGGTAATTCTCAAACGCAGCTTTTATAATAGTTCTTATGAACTACGGGTAACCGTGGAAACAGTCAAGTGGAGTGAGCGACTACTTTGGAAGCATAAGCTCCGTCGTCGAGTCCTCGCTGATACAATTTTTTTTTTTTCTTTCAGATTTTTAACTTTTTTTTTTAATGTTTAAATAAGAGTTCATGTATCAGTACCAGACCATTCCATGCATTTATATATCTATATTTGTGAATATAGATATACACAAGTATAGATAGATACAAATGCATGAAGTGGTCCGGTACTAATACATTTAAACTTTTTTTGCGGCTAAACTATTGAAGAAACGAAAGTGCACCAAGAGACCTTTTTTATAGAGATTTTTATGCTTTAAAAAAATGGTATCTTATCATTTTTTCGTATCTTCAATAAATAAGCCAAAATTTTGAAAAAAAGCCATTTTTATGTTTTTTTTCAGTTTTAAGCTCTCTTTGAGGCTAGGAGATACGAAAGATTACTTATGACACAGCTTTCCACATCACCCCGGAGGTACTGTGTCCTGGCATGCGTTTCCACTTTTTTTACATGGCGGGATCCCCTTGTAGGCCTAAACCATGGTTCAATTATAGCTAAAGGCTTTATATTTACTTTACTAATAAAAAGTAGAGCTGAAGGCTCTAATATTAACAAGTATAAACTAAAAAGAAGTAAAACTTAAGGCTCTATATTAAATATATTATGAGGTAGAAGAGCGGAAGACTAACTTCTACGTGATATTAAATAAATTATTAGCCCATTACACTAAATTTTAACACGATTGACTAGTCAGAAGCAGAGCTAAGAGCTGTAGCTTCTATATATTTGTAAATACTGTATAAAAATATTGCACTAAAATTACAATTGACTTAGAAAAGCAGAGCTTATTGACCTAATTCTTATACTATCTTAAATACTTAATTAAACTTGAAATCACAACTATGACTAGCTTAAACTTTAAATCAGAGCAATGACTAGCAAAAGAGCAGGGCTTTTTAATGACTGAAAATAATACATGGAGATTAGTTTTAAATACATAAATACTCAACATTCATACAGGACCCAATTAAATACATATTCAATCTTCAATCATTCCCCAATCATCACTACTGTCATACGCATGAAGATTCACATTCCTCGGGGGGGCCTTGACTCCGTCAGGGTACAAATTTGAAGAATTCATCATATCTACATAGTTCTTATCTATCGTCATTTCTAAGGGATTTAATTTTCCTGATTTAGCGAGAGATCTAATCACACAAAGTGAATTCAGCGTTTCAGCAGTAAGGCCGTTTCTTTTTTTCGTCTTAATTTCAGGTATTAACGAAAACGCCCTTTCAGCCGGAGCATTTGAATGGGGGAGTGATCTGATGAGACCTGAAAGTAAGCGCAAAGTTGGAAATTGTATATTATTATTTGAGCAAGTGAAAGTGGAAATTTTCATCCACATTTCGTCAAATGTCAATTTGCTCCATTGCTTTTTTAAATTCACATCAACAAAATATAACAAATTCCACTCAGTTTGAATAGATCCGTCTACAGGAACGCCAAGAACATCACAGACATTTTTGACTTTTAAAAATGAAGATTCCCTATCCTTTTCAAAGAGTGCCAATTCCGGTGCAAAAACAGTAAGACTGGATAAGAAACTATCTTCAAACGGTAATCTCTTGCGGATGTTTTCAGCAGCAATTACATAGAAATTTAAACAATTGACACGCACCTGGTGAACAATTGATTCAGATTTAGGATCGCCTGATATTCATTGAAGCCGTAAGAAATCTTCACAATTTGCTCCGACGTCGACTTTAGACAAATCAAGTTGATTTGTGATTAATCCAAAGTTTATTTCGTGAACTCCATTGTCAAAGATTTCAGGCTTCAATAAGGCAGATTTCATGAACTTTTGCAGAATTTCAGTGAACAATCTTTTCGAAAAAAATTGCAGTTGACCGACTAGCGTATCATTTCCTTGGAAATGAGCATTGATCTTATTAAAAGGTTCAAGTGCCCATTGCAAGAAAGGTAAATACGCTTTCGTCGAGGGATCCTTCATAGTTTCTATTAAGGTATCAGCAACTGCACTTTTTTCTGACGATTGGTCAATCAAAAAACCTCTAATCGCCTGCCAATCATCTAAAATCCTAGTAATTGCTATTTGACGAGACAACCATCGTGTAGCAGCAAATCGAGTAACTTTAGAAGGATTTTCATCATAAAAATCCTGAAATTGGGAGAAAATTGCGCTTCGTTTTGGGCTATTATTAATAAAAGAAGAAATATCCGCAACGAAAGAATGAATTTTCGAGGGTATGGCAGTACTGGCATCTTTAGCGACAAGTGCTAAAGAATGGCAAATGCAGGGGAGAGTTAAAAGGTTAGGGATTTTCTTACTCAAATGAACTTTGAAAGAATTATTTCGACCAACCATGACCGAAGCATTGTCACAGGCAAGACTAATGATTTGATGCAGAGGAACTTCCTTTTCAGCTATCGCACTGATGAATTGTTGAACCAATCGGTCGGCACTACCGTTAATAGCATCGATATGGATTAATTTCAACAACTCGGTGTTAACGAGTAAAGTTTGTGGATCAACGTAGCGAACCATCAAAGTCATCCATTTTTCATTAGTAACGTCAGTAGTCTCGTCAACAAAAACAGAAAATTTGGTGTTTTTAACAACCTCATCAACCCTTTTTGACTCACGGACACTAACAACGTTATTAATTACTTTGGTAGTTTTAGTTTTACCCATGGCCATTTTTTGAAGAATAGCAGGTTCCTTACCAATCATTTGAAATAATTTCAACATGTCCGAAGCAGTAGAAAAAGATATATTATGTTGAGCAACAAAAGTTGCAAATCTAATTTCGGCAGCTTTGACTCGATCATTAAAATTGAGTCCAGAAGAAGATGGCAGGGAACTGGCCTCTGGTGGAGAGCTAACTGGTGGAGAGCTAACGGGGGGAGAGCTAACTGGGGGAGAGCTAACTGGGGGAGAGCTAATTGGGAGAGAGCTAACTGGGAAAGAGCTAACTGGGAAAGAGCTAACTGGAGAAGAGCTAACTGGGGGAGAGCTAATTGGAAGAGAGCTAACTGGGAAAGAGCTAACTGGAGAAGAGCTAACTGGGGGAGAGCTAACTGGGGGAGAGCTAACTGGGAGAGAGCTAACTGGTGAAAGAGTTAAATTTCCTAAAATGCCTACATTAGAATGAACAATACCTTTTCTAAGATGATGGGTACGCGTGAGCTGAATATGTTTATCTGTTTTTAAATGCCTGTCAATTTCTGACCTACCGCAAGTTAAATAAATATCGCACGCAACACAAAAGAATTTCGTGGGGTCTGACGGACATTCATTCACCCATTGTCTCCACTCTGGAAAATCATCGAACCATTGCTGCTGGAAAGTCTTGACTCGAGATTTTTTGGATTTTTTAGCAGAAGGCTCTGATAAATCCATATTTAATTAAAAAAAAAAACAGAAACAGTAGCAATAGTACGATGACCAATTAAATCTATATAAACTCTAACCAACGCGTTCGCGATACTTAGAAAGTCGGACGTGAATTTAACTATTAATAATTTAAATAATCTACACTATTTATTCATTAAAAAACACACACTGTACTTAATGTTAATAATAATTATAAAAATAAAAATATATAAATACTTAGTTAAATACCTTTAAATTTTATTTCAAGAACGCAGTAATCCCAATAGCTGATGCACACCGTGTAACTTTATACGTAAAATTGATCGTTTACGGAAACAGCGTCTGTTGACGAACAAACGAAGCATCATTTGTTTATAACCGAGATCCGAGGCGCGAAAAACGCGCGCGTGTAACTCCTTCGGGCATTTAAAGTTTAAAGAGACGCGATTGACTTTAAGAAACTTCGTCATCATTAAAAATTGCTTTTGTGAAGATTATAAGAGCATTTGAGTTAGAATGCATTTAACAACTAAAAATTATCATAAAAATATTGCAAAAAAATATAAAATCAAACAGTATCATACATCTGCATATAGACCTCAGAGTAATGGGTCGGTGGAACGATCTCACCACGTATTACAAGAATACTTGAAAAATTATATAGGCGAGAATGAAGACTGGGACGAATGCCTAGACATAGCCTCATTTTCATATAATGTAAGTGAACATGAGAGTACAGGATTCACTCTATATCAACTAGTATTCGGGAAATCACCCCGTCTTCCTTCTCGCATACAAACTATTGAAGAACCTAATGAGACATATGCAAGTTATTTAGAGCAATTGTTTAGACAGACAAGACAAGCAGAAGTGATTGCCAATGAGAACTTACATCAGGCTAAAGCTAGATCAAAATTTAATTATGATAGGAAGATAAACTCACACCAGTTTAAACCTGAAACTAGGGTATTTGTACTACGGGAACCAAGGAAAAGTGAAGGAGACCCGCAGTACACCGGTCCTCGTGATGTAATCGCGATCGGTCGACACGAGACGGCCGAAGTAGATATAGATGGGGTAGTGAAAATGGTTCACCTCAACAAGCTAAGAATATCTCGTATATAATTTTCAGATGACCGGATTGGTGATACTGCTGGGACTCCTTCCCTTTTCCTTGGGCCTGGTTGGATATGACTGCAGCGGGTCGTCAATGAATATGACTACGCTATCACAGTTAGATGTAGGGGAGTGCAATTTCCCCGCAAGGAAAGCTGAAACTGAAAAGATAATCGTAAGCCTATTACAACCGGCTGAAATAATTCACGTTCACGTGATCGAGTGTAAGATATTGATAAATAGAGTAGTGCAGCGTTGCGGAATGCACTCCCATACATCCTCCATGTTAAACGGACGTGGGGAATACTATTTAGATATGGATTATACTAGATGTAAGAAAATGCACGAAACAGGTGCAATCTGGCTTTACGATCGAGTCCACATGATCGAATTGAAAATGAACACTACAAACTTTAGACAGGCGATATTAGCCGGCGATCATCATACGGACGGTACGTGTGCGGTAGGTGTCTTTAGTGATTCGTGGGGTACTTGGGAAAAAGGCGTAGCCGATGGGTTATTTAAAATATCTCTTTCCGATTATGAAACAACGCTGAACACTAAAACTAATCAAGTGATTTTAAGATCGGGAACGCGATGTGACGCGCAGAAACTTTCTTGCGTTACCAGTGAAGGTATGACAGCGTTCTGGAGCGAAACTCTAAAAGACTCGTGCCTTATGAAATACGCGTTGCTCTACCACGGATCGGCTACGAGAATCATCGGGGAAGAGGGACATCTAGATGTCTACTCACTCACCACAGAAGATATCACCTTCCCGCTGGCTCAGCGAGGTGAGGTAGAAGTGTGCGGGCACAACGTTATCAAAGCGGAGCACCCGAAGCTTTTCATAGTGGTCCTTAAAACCACGGACTACACTATGCAAATAGAAGTGATTAACACCGAGGATATGGATATTTTCGCGTATGTAAATAGCAAGTTTATATACGTCGAGAAATTTATAAGGCAGCAAATACAAAACCTCTAGCATGACGTCCTCGTTAGACGTTGTGAGTTAGAGCGTCCGATATTGATGAATGCATTGGCCTTGTCATCACTGGCCCCAGACGAGTTCGGTTATGCACTTATGAAAAGCCCAGGGTACTACACCACCGTTGCGGGTGAACAAGTGCACATTACAAAGTGCCTACCTGTGCCCGTGCGCGTACGTCAGGACGAACATTGTTATCAAGAACTTCCGGTAACGTACAATAATCAAAGTTATTTCCTAGCTCCAAAGTCAAGGATACTCCTGAAAAGAGGGACTATCATCGAGTGCAACGCTATCTTACCCACAGGGTACTTTGTTGATGGAGCGTGGTACCACTTGACGCCTCAAGGTATTCGGGCACCAACACCACGACAACTTCAACCACTGACAGTCCCGACTTGGAACTATGAAAACCCAGAGCATCTGGCAACGTCAGGAATCTACTCTCCGAAAGATTTAGAGAAATTACGTAACCGGATAATGTTTCCGGCTGAGAGACCAGCACTGCTCAATTCCATAGCCATCGGAGCAGCTGGAAGAGACATACCTGCAGGAAGCATCAACGTGCTGGGATTATTCGACGAAGAAGCGCTAGAAAAATTAGCGCTCACCACAGGGCAGAGAATCTTGCGAAGTTTAATTGACTTCGGATCCGTTACCGCTGGCATATTGTCAATTATGTTGGTATTGCGACTTCTGAAGTTCATTTTCGACACGATATTTCATCCATACGCATTGTATGGCATATGGGGCTGCAGCTTAGTCTTAGTAACAGCAATATGGGACACATTGGCGAATCTCATACTGCACCACCATCACCGCAGAAGGTACGACTTGGATGTAGAGAGTCAAAGAAGCAAGGCTCCCATACCTCGCCCGAGGTCCAGTATATCAATTATCGATGAAGAACCTGAACCTCATAAGTCTGCGCCACCTCAAGAAATATCATATGCAGAGCTGAATCGACAACTCGAAGATCAACCACTGAGGTCCAATATCCATGAGTGTACAAACAGTGAGATGTTAGCTCGTTTGAGAAACCGTGCGGAAAACCGCGAGTGAACATTGTGAGTGAAAATCGCAAGTGAACGCGAAAGCCAGATTGTGCCAATTTCATATAAACATTTTAGAAATTTAAGGGAACTGTCTTGAATACAATAAATTGATTTTTAAGGACCTGTTATTAATTACCTGTTATTATCAGGAAAATGTCATATTTGTCAATAACTATACGCAGTATATAAGTACCAGATAACTAAAAATGTTTACAAACATGAATTTAGGTTTAATTACTTTGTTTATTATAAATACAGATAAATATAGGAGTTGCTAACTGACTTAAGTAGGGAGGTAGCTACCTCATTATTCAGTATGAATTACGACTTAAGCAGTTACTTCTTGACTAACTTAGAAATTACCGCAAGGCGAACGTATATCAATACGAATTTAGATTAATCATTTCAATAATACCAAACGACCGAGTCGGGAGGTAATTCAATTCCTAGAAACTAACGTTTAGTTTCATACTACTAAGTTTAAGTAACTTTATAAACGTTGTGTCTCAGGTATAGGTTTAAATTCTACAGTCAAGAACGCTTCTTTACAGTATTCAAAATTGATTTTAACTTTTGGTTTATATAGAGTCAGTCTCATGATCAATTTAAATTTATATCGAGCCACTTTATTTATAATAGAAGTCGCACCGATTTTATTAAAGCGCCGCGACTTACTTAAGTCGGGAGGTGTTACGTTCTGGCTCTAATTAAATTTAAACAAAATTTTTTTTCGAAATTTTTTTTTTGAGGTGTCGAATTATTTATTCGCCACGGTGGGCGAATAAACGGTTCGACACTTCTTAGAATAATAATTAAATAATAAATTAATAAATCGTTACTTTGTTGGCGATATTATTTTATTTATCGCCAACAATGTAACGGAAATCTCTTGCGATAAGAGAGTCGCCGTGGCTCGCGGATAGTCTAAACAGATGACGACGCATGAGACCCGGGCCACGACGATTCTCTCATAGGAAACCTGAGATGCAACGTTAACACTTTTGATAATGTATAATACCAAGGAGGGACAGAATCAAGGCAGTCGGTCACAAGATCTAGTAGAGCTAAGAACTCTACATAAAACTGCTGGCTTGATCCTGTCACTCGGACTTTAAGCCAAAAATATATATCCGTACTTTACCAAATACGCACTCCTTATTTTAAACTTTGGGCGCTGTCACCGGCAGCCTAATAATCTCATACCTCATATTGGGCGCTGCTACAGGCAGCCTAAGCACTTCCCTTGCGCATCCCAAAAATTCATACCGAGAAGCCGAAGGTCAGGCAAAAAGGCCCAGTTCCGCCGGATCATTCGAACGATCCACGAGGATCTCGGTCGTTTAGTTCACCAACGTTCCCGCCTAGAGATCGTTGCCGAGGAAGTCCTCCTCGATCCGGTAACGTTGGTCATTCCAAAACCGGTTAATAAGTTACCAAGTTCTGGTATCGCGTCGAGTGAAGTTCGCGACTCGTCGGGTTCTGGTGGTGTTATTCAGCAGCTGGAGTCACTCGCGCTTAAGGAGGAACCGGGCCCTCCAGGCTCGTCTTGTCCAGAGGAAGCATCAAGGGAGAACACAGTCTTCTGGACTGGTATCAGTGAGGGTTGGCAGTTGATTCCAGTGGACGTTCCATCCGGCCGTCCGCCTAGTGGGAGCATCCCTTTCCACGACCCTCGTTACGGGTATTATTCTGAGGCCTATTTCAAGGCCACTGGCAAGGACGAGTACGCACCGGCGGAGGAGAAGAAACTACGTAAGAAAGGGATTATTTGGGCCGACTTATGGGGCCCATAATCTCCACCATGGTAAGTCATCAAAACATTTTCGCATAAAATAAAGGAAGGTCAACAGCTGACGCACCTGGGGTCGATTGACACCCTAACGACGTCAACCTGGTCAATTTAAAATTATTCTGTCTAATTAATAGATAAGCCAGAATGTAACAACAAAAAAAAAGAACAGTTATAAAAAAAAAGAGAAAAAAAAGGAAATTTTTTTTTTTGTCGTTTTTTTTTTATTTTGAAAGAAGTTTTTTCTATTTTATTTTTTTTTTCTCCTCCTCCACCGAGGCCTTCTCAACCCGCTATTGGGAAGGGCTGATATTCAAGAGGCTCCTCAGGGGCTCTGGGCAGGTCGGCTCTGAAAAAAAAAGAGAAAAAAAACGAAATTTCATAAAACAATAAAAAAAAAAAAAAAAAAAACCACCTTCCAATAAATGTGACTTATCTCCTTACATCATAAGGTCCTCGGCCGTCTCGATAATGTTGGTGGCCAGGATCCAGATATCCGCCACATTCGGAGCCGCCAATTGAACCCGAGGAGGCGTGATGGCCCAGAAGGCACGGAAATATCGTGTGACCTCCTCGAGTTCGGGAGGTAGAACCCCCACGAGCTCCTTTATATCTAAAAGCAGCCGCATTCCGACCAGGGGGTTGATTGGCCTGGTGAATACATCCACCCTCATGCCTATCTCCAACAGCGCCTGAAAAAAAAAAAGAAATAAATTTTTTTTTTCTTTTTTCCCTGTAACTAACTTTTTTTTTTTATTTAAAGGTAAAACGATAAAATATACTCACAACATAGTGAAACCGGTGCCTCACCAGTTGAAACCAAGTTGAAAAACCGCGATAATTTTGGTGGGTTGTGTACATTTTTTTTTTTTTTTTTTTACTTGAAAATATTCTTAACTACCGAAATTGCCGGCTTCAATGTTAATTTTACACTGAGTATTGCTACTCATAAATCGCAAGGAGCGTCAGCGGAATGCGTCTTGAGATAAGACGTTAGCCGGAGATCAAATTCTTCATGCAGACGCGGCAAACCTATTCGCAATTAAACATCGCTAGATGTCGGCTAAATGCATATTCGCACAACATAAATGAATTATTTTCTCCAGCCTATTTCGGTACTTTGTTTTTTACAGCCTCAAGGTCATCCGTACACATATACAAATGGGTATGCATCTATGCATGTAGAGAGATAAACTACATAATAGGCTTATAATCCTAATTTTTGATAAATATCCTACGTAATGTTTAAAATTGTTATGATTTTGGTGATGGGAAAATAATAAATTTTAGAGGAAAACTATATAAAATAATATAATAATATATAAATCATATCATAACTATATACATATATATATATATATATATATATATATATATATATATATTTAGAGATTTACATATATAAATACATATATTTAGAAAGATCAGAAAAAAAATTTAATTAATCTTCTGTATATTTTATAAAATTATGTAATATCCTAGCTTTAAGACTTTTTAGAATTGTAAGCGTTATCGCGAGCCTTTGTAAAAGAGGGGACATATGTTTAGGAAAGCAAGAGAGTTTTGCAACCCTCTTACTTTCCGGGGGATTGTTATGTCCAAATAATTTTTTTTTTATTCTAATAATTATTTAAAATAATTATTACAGAGCTCTTCTTTTCAAAAGCGCGCGAATACGCAGCGTCAGCTTTTTCCTCAAAAGGTAGGAACCTTTTTATGCGACAAAGAATAGTGGGAGGATTACTGCAATAAGTTGAACGAACAATTAATAAACTGTCGTCGCCTTCCACCAATGACAATAATTAAAAATTCCCCATCAATCACCAAATCAAAGTTTATAAAAAGCCTGAGCACCCATAGCTCTTGGCTAGTCGGTTCTTCTAACTTACGGTCCGCGGATATTCGAACGTCGAACTTTCGTGCACTCTTATTGCAGGATTCCGCCCCAGGCGTTGAAAAGTCAATAAGAGGAACTTTAATAATTTCTATTTAAACCTTATTGCAGGAATCCGCTTCGGCGTTAAATCATCAATAAGGCATTCTAAAATTGACATCTTTTTGCAGTCAATTATTGCAGGATTCCGCTTAGGCGTTGAAAAAGCAATAATCGACTTCTTTATCCATCAAAAATCCTCACAGATTTATAGAAACTTCCGGTTCGATTGAAATAGTGACGCAAATCACGTGTATTTGCGATTCCATCTCG